>NW_022631332.1:0-141606 GCF_010015895.1 Lontra canadensis
CCTGGAAATTTTACCCCAATGATATTTGCCCTGGAAATTTTACCCCAGCTACAAGAACACATCTGCTTTAACATTGGGATAGGTCATTTGTTCATTTGTCCTGTAGTTATGTGTTTGCTTTCCAACAACATAACCCATTACTGTATTGATCTAAAGTGATCTGTAAAGGGCTTCTGAATAATGGCACATAGCACTTGCAATTATGAGGTCTTACCCTCATAAATAATTACCTGATCTCTGTTCATTTTCTCCTCTGTCATCTTTTTTTTTTTTTTTTAATATCTTACTTATTTATTTGAGAGAGAGAGAGACAGCACTAGAGAGAGTGAGCATGAGTTGGGGGAAGGGCAGAGGGAGAGGGAGAAGCAGGCTCCCCACTGAGCAGGGAGGCTGATGAGGGGCTCCATCCCAGGACACTAGGATTGTGACCTGAGCCAAAGCAAATGCCTAACCAACTTTGCCACCCAGACACCTCTAGTTGTCTTCTTTTTAAAAAGATATTCCATGGGGCACCTGGGTGGCTCAGTGGGTTAAAGCCTCTGCCTTCAGCTCAGGTTATGATCCCAGGGTCCTGGAATCAAGCTCTGTATCGGGCTCTCTGCTCAGCAGGGAGCCTGCTTCCTCCTCTCTCTCTGCCTGCCTCTCTGCCTACTTGTGATCTCTGTCTCTGTTGAATAAATAAATAAAATCTTTAAATATATATATATATTCCATTAAGTGACATCATTTTAGTATCTAAAGCTAACATTGCATAGTTGGTTTTTTTTTTTTTCTGGATAATAGGTCTTCCCCAATGATACTATGTTTAAAATAAGGTAATTGCAAGATTGTGCTATAATGTGAAAGATTTTGTCAAGTCTCGCATAGGAGTGTTTCTTTTGAGTGTTAATTTTGGGGGAATTTTTTGCATTATGTTCTGGTACATGTGCCATCATTTAGGAAAGGAAAAAATGAGATAAATTCATGTGATGGAACACAATACAGAAGTTAAAGGAATAAAGTCTCTGTGTCTCTCTCTCTGTATCCCTTCCTCTATAAATAGATTTTAAGTATATTAGTGAGTGGGAAAATATAATGCAGAATTGTATATACAGTATGATGACATTTGTCCTAATTAAAACACCTAAAATAATATAATGTAGCTGCTATTATACATATATGTGTAAAAACATAAAAGGGATTGGATAGATACAGTTGAAAGACATAGTTTTCAGGAAAACTGAAAGGGGAAAGATAGTGTGGAAAGGGGAAGATAATGTGATTGGAAGTTAACAGAGAAATTTTACTTTTTTTTCCATTTTATTTTATTTCTTTTCAGTGTTCCAAAATTCATAGTTTATGGACCACACCCAGTGCCCTCCATAATACCTAACACCAGGCTCACCCAATCTCCCCACCCATCTCCCCTCCAAACCCTCAGTTTGTTTCTCAGAGTCCACAGTCTCTCATGGTTCATCTCCCTCTCCAATTTCCCCAAACTCACCTCTCTCCATCTCCCAATGTCCTCCATGTTATTCCTTATGCTCCACAAGTAAGTGAAACCGTATGATAATTGACTCTCTCTGCTTGAGTTATTTCACTCATCATAATCTCCAGTCCCATCCATGTTGATATAAAAGTTGAGTATTCATCCTTTCTGATGGAGACATAATACTTCATTGTATATATGGACAATATCTTCTTTATCCATTTGTCTGCTGAAGGGCATCTTGGTTCTTTCCACAGTTTGGTGACTGTGGCCATTGCTGGTATGAACATTGGGGTACATATGTCTCTTCTTTTCACTACATCTGTATCTTTGGGGTAAATACCCAGTAGTGCAATTGTAGGGTCATAGGGAAGCTCTATTTTAAATTTCTTAAGGAATCTCCACACTGTTTTCCAAAGTGGCTGCGCCAACTTGCATTCCCACCAACAGTGTAAGAGGGTTCCCCTTTCTCCACATCCTCTCCAACACTTGTTATTTACTATCTTGTTGATTTTGGCCATTCTAACTGGTGTGAAAAATTTTACTTTTAATTGGGTTACTTATTTAAAGAAAAGACTTGAAGCAAACATGATAACATTTGAACAGTCTGTACTTTTTGGTAATGGATATAGGTCCTATTTAATTTTTTGGTTATATTTTAATGTCTCAATGCATGTGAGTGAGTAAAAGAAATAAAAAAAGCAATATGGTAATAATTTTCTTTCACTGGTAGAGAGACAGGTTGTGTTGGAAAGAGAATAAGGTGAATGAGGTTAAATTTTTTTCCAGCAGGGCACCGCTGTGTGGCCAAACACAAGCTGGAACCTGGTGATTTTCATCCATATAGTAAACTAAGACTGTGTTTTCACCAACCTGGTTTTCAGAGAGGGAGGGAAGATTGGCAAGTTGTTGTAAAGGGGTTTTTCTTTGAATGTTGGGCTAAGAAGGTGCTACCTGGCTGTGACTGCGCTTCCAGCCCTCTACAGTATCTGGGTCAGCCCCAGGCAGCATCTCTCACCATAGCCAGTGCCCTGGTCCTTGAGCAACAAAGATAAAGATAGCGGAGCAGACTTGCCCAACTGGGGGCACTTTGATGTATCCATCTTCAAGATATATTTTGTTTGGCTTACACAGTGACTTTTAAAGTGATTTTAAAAGTGTTTAAAAATAGGGGGATGTCACAACCACACTGCGCCCCCATTTTTAACATGGCAGCTGTCAACTGTGGCTAACCCAAGCCTGCTCCTTCCTCCGAGGTGTGGGCTCTCAGTTTGCTGGGTTGTTCTGTCTCCAGCTTTGCCGGCCTTAACTGGCCCCTGCAGGAGTTTGAGCATGTTGTCCCCCATGAAGAGGAACTGCGTGACAGGCAACAGCTAACACTTTGCAGGAGTCTGTGCCAATCTTTTGCAGAAATGCTGGCAAAGCGTTATATGGGAAAGTTCATTTTAGCTCCCCACTGTGTCTAATTATAAGTAAATGGTTGGAACATTTAAACATGCCACAAAAGAATGACTAGAATCTCAGCAGCCTGCAAGGCTTCTTTTTGCCCAGCCTCGGATTAACGAACTGACTTTCCTCATCTTTAATTTCTGTGATTGAAATGCTGCCCTTACCTGTGAAGGCTTCAGACTTGTTAACTTCTTGTCCATGTAGGATCTCTATGCACATTGGCTAATTATAGGCCCCTGGGAAATAACTGGGGTCTTCTCTTGCCTGAAGCTCAAATGGGACCATTTTTAATATAAATCATTCACTGAACAAATATTGAGCACTCTGTTCCAGGCATTGTGCTAGTTTCTAGGGATAAAATGATAATACAAAGCAGACCATCCATATCTTTTTGAGGCTTCAATTCTAATGAGAGATATTAAAACATATTTATATCATTATTCAATTATAATTGCATCATATCGTGGGAAGCTCAGAATACTAAGGAAGGTTGTGGCTCTGGGAACTCACGTCCTTTGAGAGATTGAGCAAGAAGGGCAGGGAATGGGAGGGGGAAGATGAAGGCAGTGCTGATGAGAAGTGCAGGTGAGCAGGTAAGGGGAGTGCTGTGTGTCTGCGGAACTGAGGAAGGCTGGTGTGTTGGGAGCACTAGGTGGGGGAGCACCAAAGAATGAGACCCTGGGGGTGCTCCAGGGCTGACTGGCAAATGAGAGGGTTCATGCTCATCCTTTTACCTCTTTGGTGCAGATGATTTTGTAGAAGAATAATTTCTTATTTTCCTTGTCTTACCTATCAACTCGGATGCCCACGTTTGAAATTACGTTGGACACTTGGGATGAAAGCCTCTAAATGTTTCATCTTTCTCTTGAGCAGTTTATTCAGTGAGTTCCCAGTTGGGTTTTCTAAGGAACAGTAAAGAGGAATGGAAAAAAAAAAAAATCAGTTGTGGTTTTGAGAAATCGTTTTCCTGTTCAGATATTTCCTCCCCTGTAAAGAGAAAAAGCTCTCTTCCACAGCTGGATTTACACAGGTTAGATGTTCCAGGTTCTCACCAGGGGCTCACATTCGTTGGAACCCTTGCTACTTGCTCACTGTTGAGATCCAAGTCATCTCTAAATGAGAATAGCTCAGTATTTAAATTACAAGGGGCATAAGTGTGATTTGGAAACCTAATATATATCTTAAATGAGTTTTACAATAATTTCATTTGAGATGTTTCAATTGTAATTTTAGACTAATTCTTCAGGGCAGAGGCTAACTTAGCACCTCCCATTTTATTTAATTTTTTGTGATACAAAATAAATCAATCTTGAAATGGTTTAGTAGTTTCAATTAATTTTAATGGTCTGCTGCTCTCCACGTCATTGGATCAGATTCTACAAATTCAGACATGTAGCTGAGCTTTTTAATAAGTCCTTAAGAATCATATGTAGGCTATATTAGAGTCAAGTTAAAAAGAGCTTCTACTTAATTGGATTATCCTGAGAGTGTGTCTCTGAAATTAACCTAGTTAATAAAGCCTCATTGGAAGAAACTGGATGGCTTTTGTAGGCAAGGCAAGTTAATGTTTTTCAAGTCGTTCATCTGGAAAGTGTAAGAAAGAGTGACCACTACAGGGAAATCATGTGGTCATTTATAGGCACTTGGCTTTTCTCCCCATGAAACTAAAAAATTTAGGGATGCATTTCAAACAGCAGTAGATTTCCTGTTATAAATCCATCCTCTGCAACTTACATTACTCAGTAATCTAGGTTATTTCTTAGGGTAGAACACTGTCTAAAGTAGTAATTCCTTTTATATGTTCTAAAGGTTACCTTGGAGACCTTAGGATGCCTCTTAGATTCAGTGTCTGAGGAGTAGTGATTGAATTCACTTATAATAACTTTTCCTATGATTTCAATATTCAGGAGATTCTTAGGTTGTAAATTACAAATAAGGCAAGGATTCTTGTTCTAGGAATGACTTGAACCATAATTTGAGTCAAGCCCACAGCAGCACTCGCCATGCGCTACTGCTAGAGGAGTCTGTGTGTTAGAAGCTAGTTCTGGAAATCTGCTGTGGAATGAGGTCACGGCAATTTAAAGACAGTGGTAATGGCTGAGGTGTGAGGAAGTTAGGGGAAGCTCAAAAGCAGAACTCATGGGGACCACATGGGCTGGAGGACTGTCAAGGTCAGAAGTGAGTTTATCATAGAGCAAGTTTTCTCAGCACAAACGACAATCCGGACTGGGTAAATCTTCATTATGAGTGGGTCTCAGGGCAGGGAGATGTCCTGTGCATTACGAAACATTTAGCAGCATTCCTGTCGTCCTACCCCGCTAGATGCTGATAGGACTACTCACTCCCCCACTTCTGAGTTTTTTTTTTTTTTTTAAAGATTTTTTATTTATTTATTTATTTGACAGAGAGAGAGATCACAAGTAGAGAGGCAGGCAGAGAGAGAGAGGGAAGCAGGCTCCCTGCTGAGCAGAGAGCCCGATGCGGGACCCGATCCCAGGACCCTGAGATCATGACCTGAGCCGAAGGCAGCGGCTTAACCCACTGAGCCACCCAGGCGCCCCTCCACTTCTGAGTTTTAACATTCAAAATCTCTCCTGGGGTACAAAACTGTACCTGCTCAAGAACCACTGCTATAGAGAATTCAAGAGAGCAAAGATACAGGTAAAAAAGGTGGGAAGCCCCCAGTTGATGAAAATGATCGATAACCACAAACTTTTATCTCACATCTCTCTAGCCAGACAACTTATCTTACTTTGGACTCTTGAATTTAACTGTAAAATCGCTATTTAAATGTTTCTAAGATACTCCAGTGTCATCATGTTCCAAGTGCCCTGATGACCTCCTATCTGCAGAATCTTTTCCTTCTTTGTCACTCCTAGTGTCTGTGAATGCATCACATTAGAAACCTAGGATTTATATCTGACATCCACTCCCTCATCTCTAGCATACAGTCAATCAGCAAGCTCTGTCTGATTTCTGCCGCCAAGTATCTCTTGAGGCATTTACTTCTCACCACCCCTGCCACGTTGGTCGACATCAGCACGAGCTCTCTCTTGCCTCCCCCCCACTGTGCAGGCTGCAAAGGCTAAATACTTATTTTCCAGCTTTCCCTGCAAGTAGAGATGGCTGTGGGGCTAATTTCTGACCAGTGAGACATTACTGGGGAGCCAGGCAATTTCAGAAAGTTCTAGGAAGACATTGTTTTCCTAGTAGAAATCACAAAGTTTCTGGTGCTATTCCTGGATGCCTTTCAGCCATCTTGAATACAGGCTTTCTGTCCAGAGTTCAAGCAGTCATTCCGCCACCATTAAGCAAAGGCCACTGGAATCAACAGGAATGCAATTGTTTTTGAACTATTAAGCCAATAGGCCAATAGCTACCTTGCTCCCCTTATACTGTTAAATAAGAAACACAATTCCTGTCTTGGGTAAGTCACTGTCTGAATTTCCTATTCCTTACAGACACTTTCTTCTAGCTAGGTGTCCTTAGGACACCTGCTAGCTTGGTGACTTTTGAACAAAGTGTTTAAGAGCATTCTTTGTTTCTTGATCTTTCCCTGTGAAAATGATGAGAACTTCAGAATGACTGGGTGGGTAGGATAGTGCAAGGGTTAAAAGAAGTAACACTTGAGGGGTGCCTGGGTGGCTCAGTGGGTTAAGCCTCTGCCTTCGGCTCAGGTCATGACCTTAGGGTCCTGGGATCGAGCCCTGCATTGGGCTCTCTGCTCAGCAGAGAGCCTGCTCCCCTCCACCCCCCTGCCTACTTGTGATATTTCTCTCTCTGTCAAATAAATAAATAAAATAAAATAAAAAAGAAGTAACACTTGACCCTCAGAACACATGAGCTGGCAGTAAGTTTTAAATCTGAACTCTGGAACTCTTTGGCCTTGTTGAATTCCATCTGGCCCTGTGCATGTGCATTTCACAAGAATAATCACATCATAAATAGCAGGAGAGAAGCAGTTTCTTGTGTTCCCCAAGAAGACTAGGACAGTGTACCTGCTTGCTATCAGGGACAGTTTCAGCTCAACTGGGTTTCAGGACAGCAGTTAGAAGCTGAAGGCACTCCTCTTCTGAATCAAGGGGCATGTCTGAAATCACTTCTGACTTTCCAGCGTCCTGGTGGTATTGTTTGCCTGCTTCTCGCACCACATACCCTAGCCAGCCTTCTTTGCCTTGCTTCCAGGCATCTATAAATCATCTGGCCTCTTGACAGATACAGCATATTTTGTGTAGAGCTGCTGAGTTCTAAAACTAGGCACCTCGAGGCTGTGCATGTGGGAACAGGTCTTCTAATCAGCAGTACCGACTCAATGGAAAGACTTTGCAAAGAGGAGACTTCAACCTCAGGCTGAAGACGAGATGGCAGGACACCCAGAGTTTTCCTAGTTTAATTTGTGAGGCTTCCCCCAGCATGTCCAGAAAAAAAACGAGTAGATGGGGAAGCAAAAAGATAGAAAAAGAAAATGCGTGAAATTGGCTGGCGGGAGAGTGTCAGTTTGTCAACTGCTGTAAGGAGATGGTTGGTATCACCTCTGCTTTGTCTCTAGCCCCCTGAAATTACTTTTAGCCGTGAGGAAGAGGGATTCTTTCTTCCTTCCTCTCACATCAAATGCTGTGCTGGAATGCAATCAAGCGTATGGCTCGAGCTGAGAACACATCAGCCGTGTTGCTGAATAAGACCAAGCCTGAAACACAGCCTCCTCAGAGGCATCTTACTGCAGGGCGTTCAGTGACTTGGATGGAAGATGAGAAAAAAGATGGAACCTGTTGTGGCGCTCTCTATCCTATTAAAAAGCAACATACAGAGGAAGGAAAAAAATCCCACCTAATATTATGTATTTTCCTAAGGAGTCTTAGGGAAGGTGGGGCAGGAGAAGGGGAGAATGTTGCTGGCATACACAACAAATTTCTGGCATGGATTACAGAGGCACATGTCAACAGCATTCTTTTTGGGGGAGATGATGATTCTGTTTTGAGCATGAGCCAGGCAGTAGCTGGGTTTTAGGTCAAGTGTTCATTCTTTTTAACACTCCAAATAGCCCCCTGAGCTGGGTGGGAAGATTTCCATGGGGCAGATGATGTTTAGTGAAGTTAGGTCACCTCTGCAGGGTCCATGCAGGTGGAACACGCTTCCCAAGTGTGTAACTACTTACCAGTGAGAGCAGGTTGTAATATGTCCCATGTGTCCTTTGCACTCTACTTCAAAGGCGTGATCTCAATACCTCTAAGGGTTGGATGGTGTCATCTCTAGTGTATCAGCAAGGAAACAGATTCTGAGAGGTTAAGAAAAGGTTTACGTAGCTCTGGGCGAGATGCTTGATGTGTCAGAGCCTCCATTTCTGTAGCAGGAAAGGGAAGAAAACAGCATCTCCTTTTCGGTGTTATGTTGTTGTGAAGAACAGGATGAAGGGGGATGAAGAAAGAAGCAAAAGGTTGGGTTTCTATCCTTAGAGCCCAGATGAACCAAAATAGCTTGGGAAATGATCAATACCATGATGACTGTGTGCTTCACATGTAGCGATCACTTACGAGTCCGGCAGAATTCCTTTTTCAGAGGTGGACACATGGAAAGGCAGAGTGGTGATGATGAGCCTTGGCCCAGAAAGACTAGATCACGAGCGTTCAGACTTGTGGAATTTCCCACCATTGTGCAGCCCTGTCTCTCGAAAAAGGCACTTAGAAAGCCAAGGCAAAAATAACAGCATCTTGGAGTCGAGTAGTTGAGAGAACGGGCTTAAGAAATCTGGCTGGTGTGGTTTTATTCCTGGCTTCACCACTTAGAAACTGTTGGCCAAGTCTTTAATCTGTAAGATAAACATGGTAAACCTATTACAAGTATTCAATGAGAAAATGTACGTAGCGTGCTCAGCAGCATGCCTGGCTCAGAGTACATACTCCACAAATGGCCTTTGTTGTTGGAATTGCCAGCTGGTATCACAGAGACTCAGCCAGCATTCCTAGAACAGACTGAATTTTTCCAGTGCCAGATGGCTGGTGCCTACCTCATCTCTTACCTCTTGCATGAATTTTAGTGTTTGACCTTATGTGGGTCACCCTCTTAGAAACTCTTCCATGGACTACATTTATAAATTTTGACTCATTAAGGCCAGTATTCCAATGAGGCTCTGGTACCTCTGACATGGAGTGACACATTTCTGTTCCGGAAAGGACCCAAAGAATACCGCAGATGTTTTCCCACAGGATGACAGCAGATGAGGTGGTTGTGAAATCATGCTAGCTGACCTTCCCTGGCCAGGGACTCCTTGCTTATTTTCTCCTGTGGCTTATATCATTTGAGGGTGAACCCTTTAGATGCTGAAGTGAGTTCTCTAAGTTTAGGAAGAACATGTATGCTGTCTAACCAGGAAGGTGGTTTAATCCAGCTCTATGTTATCAAATAAAATATCAAAGTGATATTTTATTAGGATCTGATGGAAAAGTAGACCATATAGTGAAGGATTAATTTAGAGATTGTTTCACAACCTGAAGTAATGCTTGGGGGGAATAGAACATATGATCCAAGAACATGAAGTCAAAAGAAGGTAGGTGCCCTCACTTGCCTACTCCATACAATCCTGTGGGGACAGATGCATTTTCCTTCTCTTTATTGTAGTAATTACATATGCACAAAGTTAAAAATTAACTCATTATTCCGTAAGTGCAAAATAAAATATTTCTTGCTCTGACCTGATGCTTCTCCACTCATCGTCCCTTTGACTTGGCCTTCACCCTTCCGAATGGTTGTTTTGTGCAACCTTCTAAAATTTTTCCAAGAATTTACAAGCTTATACTGTTGTTTCAAATTCAAACAATGCAGAAAAAAGATTCATCTACATATAATGTGTATATGCTCTTTACCATATGGGTATGTATATATATGATGTATACTTGAGCAAGAATAACTGTAGACTAGAGTCTTAGAAATAGAACATTTTGGCCAAAGTGAATGTGTGTTTAAAATTTGAATGAAAATGCCAAATCCCTCTTAGGAAAGACTGTATATTCACACTCTCAGTAAACAAGAGTGACTGTTTTCTTATGCCTTTGCCACAAAAGCATTATTATACTATGTGATTTTGGTCATCTTGACAAAAATGGGAGAATTGACTATACAGGAGGCTAGTATTAATTGAAGGTCGTTTCTGAAATAAGAGAATTAACTTCATTTTGTCTCAAGTAGGAGATCTGACTCTGGAGTGAGTTCTTGCTATTGGCCTTAATTTATTCTTTTACCACAATAGCTGTCAGGTTGATATCTTACCTATTTCATGGGAAACTTAATCTGTTAATATAGTTCTTCTAGGAGGCAGACTGTTCAGAAATGGGCCTCAAATCTTCTAAAAAAACAAGACAAAGGTTTAATCCAATTCTGTGTTCTCAAAATGGTATTTTATTAGGGTGTGATGGAAAAGTGGGGGCTATACTGAAGGATTAATTTAGAGGTTGTTTCACAATCTGCAGTAATGCTTGGGAGAATGGAAACCAGTAAAAAGGAATGCTGTGAAGAGTTCCTCAGCATAATAGGATGAACAGGCTGCCCGGGGAGGTCGCCATCTGCCAGCCCCAACCTGTAGAGTCTGTGTGACAACAGGGACCAGAGATCTGCTGATCCACTTGTTTCTAGGAAAAACAGGAGAAATTGAGTTGAAAAAGCTCAGAAATACATGTCCCATTTGAGTTTCCCATTAATAAACGTTTTACATTATTTTGCAAAGTTTCCACTGTCTCGGCTGGGTCTACCTTTCCCATATTACTTCATGCCATTCTCTCATCTTTATGTGAGTGTTATATATATATCATTGCATTTACTCCTTGGAGGAAATAATACAGTTTTTATTCCCACTCCATACATAACAACACTGAGGCTTAGGTTAATTGCTGCTGGAGGTTGACTCCAAATCCTCTGTTCTCAAGTATACATAATAGATGGAGTTATCCTCCCTGAATCTCCCACCTTCATATTTACAACATCTATTCATTTATGACAATGATTAACAGAAAATATGTTGAGAGACTGCCATTGAACTGAGAAATAGAGAAGCATGTGTTCATAAGAATACAAGTTTCTGGAATGTATTTATTCAATCAAGAGTTATTGAGCCCTTACCCTGTGCGGAGTGGTATTCCAGTTGTGGTTAAAGCAGTCAGTAAGAGAGGGAAAAGGCTTGTTCACATTCCTAGTGGAGAGAGAGATGATAAAGAATTAAGTCAATTAATAAATGAATTAATTTAACCTATATGTACACTATGAACAAAACAAAAATGGATGACAGAGAGTCATTGGGTGTCTGTGAGTTGGGACCAACTATGGATATGGGAATCCATGTACTTTGGGGCTATAATGGCCAGAGAAGGCCTCTCTGAGAAGGTAACATTGGAACTGAAGATAAAAGGAGCTAGCCATGAGCACTCTGGTAGGTCAGATGATGGGTCCTGGTGATTTACTCCTCTGTTATGAGACTATGTACCCATCCCATTTGCCATGTGACTTTGCTAGACCCTTTCACCGTGGGTGAAATGTACTTTCCTGCCCCTCTGATGCTGGACATGGTCCTATGACTTAATTTGGTCAATGGAATGGTCTCTAAGACTTTAAACATGTTTGCATGGTTCAGTTTAATCTCATATATTCCTACCATTTTTGATGAAAAGAACATGCTGTGGATAGCACTGGTTCCAGAAAGATATGATACATGTGGGGTGAGTCTGAACGCAATGCATAACTTGAAGCCAAGGTCAGCCATCCTGTAGCCTGAAGCAGAGCTGGTTCCTGCAATGGCACAGCTGAACTACGTACCCATGCACACATATCCACCATCCCTCCCCCCTAACCACACACAGAATTTATTGTGGTGAGCCACTGATTGAGGGAGTGGTTTGATAAGCATCATAGTTGACTAACAGAAGGAATACCATGAAGTTGGAAAAAACTTGTAGTGGTCCAGACACAGAAAGAAGTCCATTGTGGCTGGAGCAGAGCGAGCAACTGGGCATTATTCACAGTGAGGAGGGAAGGGACCAGATCTGGTATGTTTTGGGGGTCATATCAAGCATTTAATATTTAATAGTATGTATGGTGCCTGGGTGGCTCAGTCAGTTAAGCCTCTTACTCTTGATTGTGGCTCAAGTCATGGTCTCAGGGTCCTGGGATCAAGCCCTATGTTGGGTTTCCTGCTCCACAGGGAGTCTTATCTCCCTCTCCCTCTGTCCTTCCCCCTACTCACATACACTTGCCCACTCTCTCTAGAATAAATAAATAAATAAATCTAAAATATTTAATACTGTATTCCAAGGATGAGGCTTTTAAGCAGGAATGTCATATGATATGATTTACACTTTGAAAAGATAAATCCAGCTGCTATATTGAAAATAGGATATAGGTTGTCAAGAATAAGAAAGAATGAAGACCAGATAAGAAGTTACTGCACTAATCTAGCAAAAGATAATAATGGCATATACAGTTACTGGGGGTGTGCTTTGCTGAGATCATCCAGAAGGGTGAGGCGTTGAGAGTTGAAGTCCAACCCAGACTTGGCCTACTCCGGAGGGAGTGCAGTTTGCTTATTTGTGAAATCATCATTTGGTCTAGCGGTGGCTTCCGCATTGATGGTGGCTGGTACTACGGTGGTAGTAGATCTGTGTCCTTTCTTTCCCCATTTTTGGTTACTCGATGGGTTCTCCTGATCAGAAGGGAAACCTGTACCAGAGGGGGAAATATATCCAATTAAGTATATAATGTGTTTAGAATTAATGTCTTTGCAAACATATCTGTTTGCCTTTATTAATTCTTGGAAACACTCTGTATGTTATTGAGAGAGACCATATCAAATGAGTGGTTTTGGGAGACTATGGTGTGCTTGCTTGCATACATAAAGACAGAGGTTAGGTCTGGGCAGAAAGACTGAAGCGTTTTTACATTCCTGTATTCAGAAAGTGAGGTGAACAGGGACATAGTGAGTTCAACCATCTGGGTAAGGTTTGGATGATTCTCAGCTGCATGGACACCACTTCTGGTAGCCCAGGTTAAAGGGACTTGGCTAGGTAACAATATGATTAGATAAGCTATATGCAAATGAGATCAACAGTCATCACAAGGAATGTAGATATGAAGAGAGCCAGTGCTCTTTGAGGAAGGACCTCAGTGCAACGTAGAAACAATGATTAGAGGACAAGGAAGGAGATGATGAGGAAGGATTCGGTTATTAACTAAAAGGGACATACTGAACCTGTGTGTTCAAGTGTGTCTCCCTGAAGCAACTGTGCCAACTAGACAAATGAACCAGGTGTTTGTGATGCCACGTTGCCTCCCTTGTCCTGTCTGTTTTCATCCTTGCATCAGAATAAATTTCAGGGGAGATGATAGCACCCATCTTACCATGAAAAAGAAAACTTTTATAGATAACATGTGCTCTGTTCAGAATTAAGTGAATTTTTAATTTTCTGTTCATCAAGTGTCAATTGTGGGCCAATACTGTGCTGTCTTCAGTCTTCATTTCAATCTCCAAAATATAGATTTTATCACTTCCACTTTATAGACCGAAACATGTAGGCCTGGTGAGGTTAAGTTGATCCAGCCCAAGGTCACTGCCAGGCTTTGTCCTCTTGCATGTGTTCTTACCACAGTAGCATCCTTTTGCTCCCAGATTCTGGGCTGCTCACTGCTCAGTGTGGCAGGAACCTAGTATCAGAGTCCACTAGTTCAAAACATGGAGGTCAGCCTTTCTGGATTTGAGATCTGACTCCAACACTTGAGCAAATTGGGCAATCCTCTCTAAGCCTCATTTTCTTCATTTCAGAATTGGGAATCACACCTTACTACAGAGCCTGGACTGATGTAATGGTAGGTGATTTTTCTTTTTCTTATTTTTCATCATGGGCTTTGAGACTCTCAGGGCCTTCACTGGAAACATCAAATAGCTTTCCAGAGACTTTGAATTCAAGGCAGAGGCTAAAGCAGTGGCGTGTTCCCCAAGCTAGCATGCTGGTTCCATACGCACAAAGTATATCACGACCAAATGAATTTTGAAAAAATAAAAACCCCAAACCAAAAAACAACACTTACAGAATTGCATTGCAAACAAGCATAATAAAAATGGTGGTCTTGTAAGAAAGAAGTTTTGTTTGGTTCATTGTTTGGTACATTGATGCTACCTTGGAAACAGCTAATGTTGTGACTTGGTTCCCTGGACTGGATAATTCTTGGGTTTGAACACTAGCCCATTAGGCTTTGTCACCTTTGTCAAGCATCTTAACTTCTCTGTGCCTTTGTTTCCTCATCTGTAAACTAGAACAGTAACAGAATTTTCTTTGTGGGGTAGTATGGGGATGAAATGAATGGCAAATGACTGACCGCTAATAGAATCCTAATAAATCTGTATTCATGGTTATCACCACTGTTTTGCTTAAAAGTAAAAAAATAAAATCACTGATATATAAAAGGTAAAAAAAAAATTAAAACATTTTTAAAAAATAAAAAAGTAAAAAATAAAGTAAAAGAAATTCACCGATACTATGAATATTTTTATATAGCCCAAATATTTTTTTCTGTATTTTATTACTGTTATGGTGAGTGCCTTTTTACTCTATGTGTCTATATAGTGTGGCATTAGGTAGATGGTGATAGGGATACATTAGAATAGGAAAGGGGACCTCACCATTGCTTGGAGGAAGATTAAATGAGGTCATGGACTTGGGAAAGTAGAAAATTCCACTCTACTGAAGTAGTTTTTATTCCTCCTAATGGAAATTTCAAGTCCCTGGTGATGGAGAAGTTCGGTTGTGTCTCACACCTCTGCCCAAGGGCTTGCTGTCACTACCTCCTGACTTTGAGGACCCTTCACCCTTCGTCACCTTGTGAATCCTCTCCCAGACATTCACTTCTGCTTCTAAGAGCTACTGCCAGGGGCAAGGAAATTAAAGCTTATTTTAACAAAGTGTGTACTGCATGAGTCATAGCTACCTTTCTTTCAGTGAAGGATCAAAATGGGTTTTGGGCTCCTAGTAGTGAGCCTATCCCTCAGATAGCCCTCATTTGAAGTCTGTATTAATGATGTCTAGGCAGATGTGGCAGAAATGGAATTTCTGGGGATCAAGAGCTAGGTAATTATTAATTTGCTGTGCATCACCAGTGGAGAGTACAATCATGGCTACCGGTGACCTGCTGATTATTGTTAATAAATGAATGTGGTTGTTAATCCATTATACGTATATCATGTGGTTATCAGGCACTGTGCTAAGCTCTGGGAGAGCAAAAAGAGATGAATGAGACATGGTCTCTGCCCCTGAAAATCTCAAAATTCAGCTGGGAAGAAAATTGCCTGTGAACAAATAACTTGAAATTGAGGTGATTTTCCAAATGCGTATTAGAGAGGTAAGCTGGATACAATTTGTTACCTTGGCAGTAGTTCTAATACCACTTCCCCTTTGATAGAGCTTCCTGGTACCTCTACATTAATTCCCTCCTTCTATCCCCTAGAGTCTGCCTCTGCCAGACAGTTTCTCAGTGTGTATGTGAGACACAGAGACAGACAGGGAGTGCTGCAGAACCGGAAAATGTACAGAAAAGGACAAAAGAAAGACTTGGTGTACAACTTTATGCATTATGTACATAGTAAAGATGGGAGAGAGGGAAGCAGTGCTGGGGTCAAGGAGGAGAGGCTTCCTGATGAACAGGGTGTCTAGTGTTTGAGGGCTTCTTAGAATCAGGATATGAGGGATTGTGTTTTGCCTGTGAAGGCTGTGCTTGTTTGAATGTAGCACCCCTCTGAAATGAAACCATATGTATCATGGTCTTCAGAAGATTGTAGACCTGGAATCTCAGAGGAATTCAGAGCAGCTGGAGAGTTGCCATGATAGGGGATGTGCAGGTAAACATCGTGCAGGTGATGGCTTTCAAATGTGGCCCAAAAGAATGGATGACCTTCGGGATGCCTCGGTGGCTCAGTCGGTTAAGGTCTGCCTTCAGCTTAGGTCATGATCCCAGCATCCTGGGATAGAGCCCCATGTCCAGCTCCCTGCTCAGAGGGGAGTCTGCTTTTCCCTCTCCCTCTGCCTGTCACTCCCCCTGCTTGTGCTCTCTCCCTCTCTCTGTCAAATGAATATATAAAATTTAAAAAAAAATGGATGACTTTTGCTTATCATAATAGAATCTGCAGGAAGACGTCTTCTGGGCAGGGGACACTTTTTTTTTCTTTCTTTTTTAAAAATTTTTATTTATTTATTTGACAGAGAGAGATCACAAGTAGGCAGACGGGCAGGCAGAGAGAGAGGAAGGGAAGCAGGCTCCCTGCTGAGCAGAGAGCCAGATGCGGGCCGATCCCAGGACCCTGAGATCATGACCTGAGCTGAAGGCAGAGGCTTAACGCACTGAGCCACCCAGGCGCCCCGACACTTTCTAAATTGCAGAGTGGAGCAATGTCTTTAGGAGACCAAAGATGTCCTGATGACTGATGTTTTATTTCTCTAAAAACAAAGTATATTCTCTTTAGGGGAACGTCAATAAGTATATTCTGTATTTTTGCTCTGTGATGAATAAAAGCTCCTCTTTAATTAAAGAAGAAGTCTGGATTCTCTAGGCCGTAATGAAGTAAGACTGGGAAAGCTGGTTGAGGCTGGAAATCAGTGAACTAGCTTCTAATACGGCACTGATTTTTGTCACGATACTTCCTTCTTCAATTGAGTTGACAGTGTGGTGACCTGGATCCTTTGTTTGCCTTTTTGTTGTTGCAAGAAAGAGTTTAAGGGGCATTAGCTTTTTCCCCCATCGTGAGTGGAACTGCTGGCAGGGTTATTCCAGGAAGCCACTTTCCACTGATGTTTTAAGGAGGCCAGATCCTCCTCCTTTGCCTTTGTAAAATCATCAGACAGGCGTGGGATGGACGCTCTGCTACCTGGAACGTTGTAACAGGAGTGAGTGACCCAAGGACTAGAGGGAATGCTGGAGACAATGTGTGGCAGGAGCAGTGGAATTAGCCTTACCTAGGCTGCTAGAGCAGCTACAAGGCAGTTACCCTCCAGACTGAACATAATCCCTACTCATTTTTGAGCCTAGTGCCCCAACACTCTTACCTCTTTCCTACTCTGATAATTTTCCAATAAATCCCTTTTAATCTTAAATAATTCAAAATATACTTGTTACTGGGAACCAAGAACTGGACCTGACCTTGGGGCCCAAAGCTCTCCTTTATCCTGCTGTGAGCACAGCAATATTAGCCCCAAGACATGATGTCAGGAAAGCCCTTACTTAGCTCAGAAAGTTGATAAAGTATCCAAGAGTTCTATGCTTTGCAGCTATTTTTCCACCTTGCGACATAACCTCCCTGGCAGCAAGGGCAGGATAATTACCAGGTTTTGCCAGATAGCAGAATGGAAACTCCTGGGAGGTTAAATGACAAGCCCAGGGCAGCAGAACCAGTCGGTTCTTAATCCAAGATTAAAGTGCCGTTTGGTGTAGAAGCGTGTGTGCATGTGTGTGTGTGCGCGCGTGAGCAGAAAGTTCAGCCTATGTAATTTTACACTTGTGAGTGGAATAAGAGCACAAAGCCCTTGGTTATGTGTCTTTGAAGGAATTAGCCTCCTTCACTCTGAAGGAAGTGTTAGGCGAGCCACTGGGATCCTTCTACAATGTCCTTTTTTTTTTTGCAGGGTCAGAAGCAGGCTCAGGTTTGTTTTTCCTATAAACCAGAGGGAATTTGATGATTGCTAACATCTGTCGCTAATTCTTCTCTTGCTGGGCAGAGTGACCACAGCTTCCCTCACGCCCTGCAAGAGAGCTCAGGACACAGAAGGAAAAAAAAAACAAAAAACAAAACAAAAAACCCAAAGAGGTCTTGCTCTCAGCAGACTCAGTGTAGGTGCCTGACCCCTGGTTCCACCCCCTCCCCAACCCACTTTTGAAGTGCTGTCTGTTGTCTTTGGAGCACACTTAGAATTTCTTTCTCTTTATTAACTAATACTTTGTCATTTTTCCTTTCCTGGGAACAAAGGAAGTCATGGTTATTTTTTATTTGCAAATTGTGAACTCCAGAAAAACATGCAAAAGAAAATTACTGATAATGTTACTATTCAGAAATGAACATTTATGAAATCCTTCTAGTCTTTTTTTCTACATACAGGGTTTACAAACACAGATCTGTATAGATGCATGTGTATGATATATACATACATATATAATACACTTATAATATATTGAAATGATTAAAATACTACATCAACAATCTTGAAGGCGTGTTCTTTTTTTTTTTTAAAGATTTTATTTATTTATTTGACAGACAGAGATCACAAGTAGGCAGAGGCAGGCAGAGAGAGGGGAGGAAACAGGCTTCCCGCTGAGCAGAGAGCCCGATGCAGGGCTCGATCCCAGGACTCTGGGATCATGACCTGAGCTGAAGGCAGAGGCTTTAACCCACTGAGCCACCCAGGCACCCCCTGAAGGGCTGTTCTTGATACAATGATGAATAAAAGTAAACTACAAAATATAAACAGAATTCTATGGGCAATATTTTTAATCATTTTAATCATTTATTTAACATATGCCATATTTTAAGCATTCATGTTACCCTTCTTGCTGTAGGAATAATCTTGATCCTCCTTAATTATATTTCATCTGGGTAAGTTTTTACAAATAGAATTGCTGGCCCCTTGAGAAGATGTTCAAGGAACAGTTTCAGCTTCCTAATATGGCTCCTTGATCTTCTCTTAAAAGGCTTTGCAGTTTGATAAGTGTCTTAGTCTGTTTGGGCTGCTATCACAGGATGCCCCCACACAGGTAGCTCATGAGCAGTAGTCATTTATTTCTTACCATTCTGGAGGTACCAGAATTCAGGGTACCAGCGTGGCCAGCTAAGGGCCATCTGCTGGGGTGCAGACCTCTTTTTGGATCCTCACACACTGGAAGGGATGAACTGGCTCTCCAGGGCCTCTTTAATAAGGGTACCAATCCCATTCCTCAGAGCTCTCCTGTCATGACCTCATCACCTCCCAAAGGCCTCACCTCCTAATGCCATCACCTTGGGAATTAGGTTTTCAATATAGGAATTTGGGGGGGAATGTAGACATTTAAACTATAGTGGTAAGTTATCCTCAGGTGGGGTTGGGTGGCATGAGAAAGTTTTTAGTGATAGAGAATGCATTATTGGGTTATGAACAGTTCACTAAAACTCAGGGTCTTGGACAGTTAGCAATGGTACCCATGGAGGGAGGATTTCAGGCCCTAATTCAGCCCAACACTGGACTGGGAATGTTAGGGAAGACCTAGTATAGACCAATGGGAACACAGGGTCTCAGGCTGTCCAAGGCCCACACTTGGGGAAGCAGGGGGCTGTCACAGATGCCTTGTGAGAAGGTTATGGCAATTCTCAGTTCTCTGACAGTGGTAATAACCCTCTTGATCTATGCCCAGCTGCCCAAAGCATCCATCCAGATGTGTACTCCAGCATTTGGCTCCCTTGTTAAGCTTCTTCCCATTAACTGCACAATCTCTGCATATAAATAAATCCCAGAATATTTTAGCCATCTGTTGTGCTGATGGCTCTTGGGATTGGGAACATGGAAATCTGAGACACTGAGTGAACACAAGCAGCTTTGTGACCATATGAAAATTCCACTCACTAGTATGCAGGTGTTTCTTTCTCTTTCAAAAAAAAAAAATGGGGAGAGAATGAGAGAGAGAGAGAGAGAGAGAGAAAGAGGTGAGGGAGAAGCAGAGGGAGAGGGAGAGAGAAACTCTTAAGCAGGCTCGACCTCCAGTGCAAAGCCTGACTCGGGGCTCAGTCTCACTACCCTGTGATCGTGACCTGAGCCTAAACAGAGAGTCCTATGCTTAAACAGCTGAGCCACCCAGGTATCCTTAATATGCAGGTGTTTTTATCCATCTGAATAGAACCCACCCACCCACCCCCGCCCACCAAATAACGAAAATAGCACCCCTGCCTACTGCTGGAAGATGTTTAAAAAATTGTGATGATTATTCTCTTTATAATATCTGTCTTAGTATGGATTTCCCTGGAGACAAAGTTTCAAATGCAAATAGTTTATTAAAAGGTGCAAGAGGAATGGGTAGGTAAAGAGGAAGCGATAAGGGGAAGGAAAGGCAGCAATAAAGGGCTTATTAGCCCAGAGGTGCAGTAGATGAGTGGAGCTTTATTCCCCAGAGAAACTCTGAGATAACAATGTGAAATACAAGCCTGAGAATTACCCTGGTTAGAAAAGCAGACGCTATGTTGGAAACAGACGTGTGAGGGATTTAGTAGGGCAAACGTCTATGAGAGGGTCAGGGACGTGGGGGCAGAAGCAGGAAGGGAGTGCTCAGACCACGAGCTAAGGCTGATGAAGGGGGCGGGGGGAGGAGGACAGAATAGGAAGAGCCTCAGACCACAGCATCATTCTGAAGATGTGTCATCTGGGCCAACAGAGAGTTCCCCACGGTGTTAGCCTACTGAGGCCAGAATGGGCGCATGCTGGTACTCCCCTCCCCTATGCCCCGTCAATGCCTGGGACAGTCCAGCCCAGAGGGGTCTTTATTAGGGACATAATTCTCCTCCTATCTCATTGGCCACTCCATCTCCGTTCCTTTTGCTGGTTTGTCATCCTCTTCCAGATTTCTTAGTGTTTAAATTCCTAGGCCATCTCTCTCTGGATCTTTTCCTGTTTATAGTCACTCCACATGTTCCCTGCTAGTGTCAGGATTTTAATTATCATTTATATACCCATGATTTTCACTTTGAGCTTTATATCTCTGGCCTAGACCTTGTGTCTGAGCTCTCCACTCACACATCCAACTGCCCATTTAGATGCTGGTAGACATTCCATCATTAATAAGTTAATAAGTTCAAAATACAGCCCAACACAACTCAAATCTGTATATTGACCTGATGTGTGCTTTTAATTCTTTCTCCTTTATCTCAATGAAACTTCAATAAAGACAAGATTTGGGTGGCACCTGGGTGGCTCAGTGGGTTAAAGCCTCTGCCTTCAGCTCAGGTCATGATCCCAGGGTCCTGGGATAGAGCCCCACATTGGGCTCTTTGCTCAGCAGGGAGTCTGCTTCCCCCCGCCCCCTGCCCCTCTCTGCCTGCCTCTCTGCCTACTTGTGATCTCTGTCTGTCAAATAAATAAATAAAATCTTAAAAACAAAACAAAACAAAACAAAACAGGATTTTGCCTGTTGTATGTTCTATCCCCAAGAAAAGCACATAATAATTTCTATTTTTTTAGACAAAATGAATAAATGATATTCCCTAACCTTTGGGGCAGGAGACAACCCAGCATTTCTAAGGCATACCCAGTATTTGAATACTTGACTCTCGGTCTCATGAGCTAAGCCATTAGCTCCAGGTAATTGTTATCAGTGAGGAAGAGTGAAGAGTTGGTGCAAAACCCAGAGGCAGTAAAGAGTTTAGTGCTTTAAAGAACACACATTGCTTTAAAATAGATAACGAAACCACCATCCTAGCGGAGAATAGTCCAATGAGCACAATTAAGCTAACAATATTAATACATTACCTTAAGTGCTTTATATAAATCATTGGCCATAATCATCAGAACAGCCATGTAAAAGATGCACAGACACCATTACCTCTCTTCTGGTAGCTGAGGGAACTAGGGCTCTGAGTGCTTAGGAAATTTTCTGAAATAAAAGGATCTGGGATGCAAATTTAGGTTTATCTGACCCCAGATTCCTTTCTCTTCTTATGCTATCTTCTGAGATAGAAGTGAAAGTTGGGGGGGGTTGGGGGTGGGGGAGTGGGGGGTGCTGATCGGAAATTATCTATAAGCTCTGGAAGGGAAGCCGGGTCTGTCCATGATGAAATAGTTTCTGTGAGGGGAATCAAAAGAGGTTCTGCACTTAGGTTATTTAAAGCAAAAAGAGAACAAGTCAAACATTTGGTCTGCGAGCAGTTTTGTGTCAGGAGAATGCTTGGATGATCCAAATGCGAAATTCAGTGCCCCATTTCCTGAACATTCTCATGTAAAGTCAGATGTGGTAGCCAGTTCTTTGGGTGCTCCATTCATATCCTCCTGTGTCCCTTTCCTGTCCTCGTGCACAATAACCTGGTGCCTGCAAGGTGGGGGAGGGCAGAGTGTCCCATAATGGTGGTGCTGATAGACTGTGCCCATTGTGCAGAGAGAAGTTAGTCGAGGAGTGAGAAATTGCCATTGGATTTAGCAACTGTGGGTGACCTGGAGAAGAGCAGTTTTGGTGGAGTAGTGGAGGCAAAAAATTTATGGAAGCGGATTAAGGACAGAAAGGGAGGAAAGAAAACTGAGATAGTGAGACAAACTCTGTGAGTGATTTGATAGCAACCTTCACCATAAAACAAAAAACCAAAACCACAAAATGACCCACAGCTCAAATTCCATGTTTTTCTAATAGTGCAGAAATACTGCTCAGGTATTAGACTTCGGATGTATTAAAATATTGGAGAGGAGCAGCATGGTGATGTAGGCAATATGGATCCCACTACTTGTGTTTCAAGCCTAGCCTAAAATCTGACTAGGTCTATGGCTCTGAGTAAGTCATTCACTGTTTTCTTAATCCCTCATCATGCAGTGATGGTCTTTCCAGCAATAGCTGTCTATGATACAATTTTTTTCCCCAAAGAAATTAATTTTTTTTCAATAAGATCTAATTTTCTTCTCATAGTACATGATACATGTGTGTTTACTGACAATATCTTTAGTAAGGGTATTTTTTAACACTGTTCTGTTCTCCCTTTTTAAGTTTTTACCTGCTCCTAAAATCATTTCTATAATGGTTCTAAATGACTCGATGAGCTAACTCCATTACTTCCCTTTGGATATGACCTGTCAGTTATCATTAATTTATGTGTGTGATCTTGTCAGGGTGTGGTATCTACAGGATGGATTTTTGTTTAAGCCGCTACTGACTAATTAGAACATAACTGTTGACACAGATAGTAGAGTTGGCATTTATAATATCCCATGTTGTTTTCAGCTAGAAACTTGCCAATATCTGGAAAATATTCTAAGGAAGTTTTTTTAAACATGGCACACTGCTTTGTGTGTATTTTCCCACTCATTTAATATGCCAAGGTATTTGAATTTTGTTAAATTAGTTTTAAAATAACTTTTATTTATTTATTTTTTTTACAAAAAGTGTAACATGGAATAAAGTTGGTTGGGCATGTTCTTTGGACTAAGACCCATCTAATTTTCAGTCTCAGTTCCGCCTGATATCAGCTACTGTTAGAACCTTCTGTGAGTCACTAGGCATCTCTAAGGCTTCTTTTATTTAAAATGAGAGACTGAGTCCAATGAGGAATCAAGAAAACATGCTTGTAAAATGTTAAACACAGGATGCACAAATAAGTAAATATTTAGGAGTAAAAGAGCAGCTCACCAAGATTCGAAGGGTTGACGAAATGTTATAACCTGTTACCTGGCCTCAAGAAATTTATACTTCAATGAGAACGTATTACACAGAGTACAAGGGAATTTATGGGAGTTAGTTAGACCTATGAAAGCCAAGAGCTAAGAGGAGAAGGGAGTACCTCTAATGAGGGGTATTAAGGAAGACTCCATGGCAAATATGGTATCCTATGTATGTATATATGTATGAGAGAGTGAGTAAGCAAGGGGAGGGAGGGAGAATCTCAAGCAGTCTCCGTGCTGAGCATGGAGCCTGACGCCAGTCTCAGTCTCAGGACCCAGAAATCATGACCTAACCCAAAAAGAGTCAGAACCTTAGCTCACTGAGCCACCCAGGTGCCCCTGTGAAGGATACTCTTGAGAGACCGTTAGATATTGTCTGGTGGGTAAGGAAGGCGAAGGGAGAAGAGAAGCACAGGAATAAGCTAAGGGGAAGGAAGGAATGACTCTGCGGGTAGAGCAGCTGGAACAAGGGACAGCGAATAATTCCAGGGCTCTGGGGCAGAGAGCAAGCATGTTGAATTGTGAGGTGAGAGTAGCAGGTGTATTGGTGACAGAGGTAGGGAGATCATGGAAGATCTCAAAAGCCAGGCTGTGCTGTTCAGACTTTTTATAAGCAATGGCGAAAACAAAATTTGAAGCCACGAATCATAAAATCAGGACACTGAAGCCATGGGTTGGAGGACACAGGGGAATCTGGAAGTGGCATGTTTGGTTGGCTGTCCGTGAGAATAGTTCAGATGAGCCACAGTGAAAACACTGGGTGGGGGCATTTGGCATTACAGGAAGGACAGAGATCTAGATTAGAGGTGGCCCTCAAACGGTCTGGTAGCCGTGTGGACACAGGTAGCGAGAAAGGGAAAATAATATAGCTGATATGAAGATATAGAGGATACAGGAGAAGATCTGAAGATAGATCTTGGTAGAAGGAGGTAGACGGGACTAAGACCCTCATGCCTCTAGGGACTGGAAAGGAAGGGACATGAATAAAGTCAGTTAGAGTATAAGTATGAAGGGAAGGGGTGGGAACTGTGGAAACTGTGGAAACTCCTAAGGGCCATCTCTGCAGCTTTGTCTAGCTTTTACCGTGGAGAAATTTCTGTTCAATATACCAGACCTTTAAATTTTCAAGAGAAACCAAAATCTCAAAATTAAGAATAGTTTCTCCTGGTTTGTTTCTTTACATTTGATTATTTTTGGACACTGTGTGGATCTAAGCAAGGGGTAAGAGTTGAAAACTTAGCATTTGTAATTTTCCCGATTGCTTGATGTTCTCACCCATGTGTCTATTTAAATTACTGTTTGCATTTAGCATTTGCATGCACTTTTCCAGTTGCTTTAGGATGAATATTAGACGTACTTACTGATGATTGTTAGCCCGTATCCCAAGTAAACGGTCCATTTGTATCCCAGTGGTTTCTTTTGCAAGATTTTACTTTCAAGAGATCTTAAAAAGTGATAAAAACATTGAAAATAGGGACTCTGGAGTAAGTGTTTTCCCCCCCTCCCCAGACTGGGGAATATATGTGTATATATGTGTATGAGTGTTTATGTAGTTTCAGGTACAAGGCCAAGTATGGACAATTACAGTTTTGAGTAGGCTGAACTTCTGTGACTTGAACTGTAAGCACACAAGGAATGAAAATTAAAACATTTAGGGAAGATCACAAAGAAAAGAACAAGATCCGGGTGAAAGATTTTTCAACTGGATATTAGCAAGCTGATTTGCCAACTTAGGGATAAAAAATTCTATGTATTTTATATGGGGGTGTGATAGCTCAGTGGCTTTATTTTAACCAACGCCTTTTAAGAAATACCATGAAAAAAAAAAAAACCACTGGAATAAGGAAGATTGGAGGCATCATTTATAAATATTATAAATATTTAAACAGATCCTTCAATATAAGCATTCATATCAGATCTGCATGAAGTTGGTCTTTACATAGCAAGTTTGATGTCATCGAAATAATTGGAATTTTTTTTGGGGGGGTGGAGATATAATCTGTTCCAGTATAGAAAAAATAGGACTATCATGTTACTGAAAGAAAGCTAATGGAAGAGAGCAAGGTCTGAGTCATAATTCTGAAGGTAAAATGGATCACTTGATTCTCCGCCTAATCACTTCATCTTCTCAGTGTGCTATTCATCTCGCAGCTGGTTGCCTGGTAACCTGCTGAGTATTAGGGACAATCATGGTGTATCAACACTGAGGGCACAGGTGACCGGGCATGTGATCCCTGCTCTCTTTCAGGCTGAATAGGCACTAATAGGTGGCTCTCAGGTCTAAGAGGGAGGGTTGTGTTGGGGAAGGATAGAATGCTGGGCATCCCATAATCCTACCTCTAGCTCATACTTCCTGTGGCTCTTGGGAAAGTTATTTTACTCAAACAATCTCAGTTTCCTCATCCGTATAATGGCAATAACCTCAGTACCCATCTGTCAATGTTATTGTGAATCTTATGTGAGATTATATATGTAAAATTTATATACAAGATAAATTTATTTTTAATATGAACCATACTGTTCTCACACTTACTAAAACAAACAAGTCTTACTGTTGTTGGATGCTGATTGGAAAACCTGAGGTTATTTTTTTTGGAAGATGAATTAAATAGCTAGTGATGATGTTTAATAAATCAGGTGGAATTCCTGAGTTGGAATGAAAAGAAACCTACTCTGTCTAATTAAACCAAAAATAATTTGTTGGTAGGATATCTGTGGTACACAAATTCATAAGGTGGTTCAAGACCTTTATTTGTTGTAAAATTGATGTTTTTGTTAAAACAGACACTACTCACATGCACCTTAAAATTATCTTATTAGAGAAACTTAGGATATCTACAAAGTGAGTAGTGCTCCTAGGATTAGGTTGTTCCTAGCCTGTATAACTTTGTGGATTCCTAGGTACTTTGTGAGTACTCTACGTATAGAGGAAGTCTTGCACCCTTAGTGGGCCTTGTAGCACAAAGAAAGATCCTTGTCCTTGAAAAGCTAGTCCTGAATACAAGTGCTGGGAAATATAACTCTGGATGGAGCAGTAGAAGACCTAATTCTACTCATCCATATAGTTTTCCATATATACCCCTTTATAACACATACCACCTTGCATTGTACACATACCTTCACAAATTTCCATCATGAGCTGTCTTAAAGGAAAATGCACCAAGATGGAACTAATTTGTGCTGTAGGGTGTGGTGTGTGACATTCAGAATTGTGACTGGTAGGAAGAACTTAAGAACACTAGACTCATTGCTTGAATTTGTTCTGGGTTGGGAAAGTGTTTCTGAGGAATTGGTTCATTTATCCCTTAATTCAACAAATTATGAATGCAAATTTCCTGGGCACTGGTTAGCCACTGGGGGTAAAGTGATGAGTTCGATCAGTACAATTCTTATTCTTACGGACTTAATACTCTAATGGAAAAGATAGACCTTTAAACAATCTATAACAATTAAGTGTCATAAATGCTATCATAGCAAAAGTATAGCCACTTAGGGAAATGAGTAGAAAGAACATCTAATCTAAGGGTCTGGGGAAATGTTACCATCTTGATTTTGATTTGGCTCAGTACCCTTCAGTGAAATGATTGGCTCTTTGGCCCTGTGCTTTAACTAGGCACCTAGACCAATTTGTAGGTGAGAACAATTAGGGACCCCACATAGCAAAATGACCATCTTTATTTCCACTCTAAAATTGGAATCAGTGAAAAAGGAGGAGGGAGGAGAGTTGGAAAAGTGTCTGGCAAGCAAAGCATCTGTCCCCATGTCCTTGTTACAGGCAGAGATAGATAGACCTAGATAGAAATTTTTTCATGGATGACATAAAAACTTCAATTAAGATCTCAGTAGGCATTTAATATGAAATTCCTAAATGAAATTTTTTTCTTTGTCTTGATCAACAAATTGTTTCCTGGGGTGATAACTACAAATAATCTGATGTGGCAGAAGGATGAGCACACACCACTTACGTTCATGGATAAAAGCGTGCTGGCTGTTGGCTCTGAGGTGCCAAGGAGACTCTGGTCAGGGACAGACATGGGGTGGGTGGAATGGGTGGGTGGATTGCTGTGGTTATGATTGCCATTTTAGTGCAGGCATCCGGGAGTGCCAAGAACTTGACAGCATGACATAGAGCTAGAGGGGAAGACAGGCCGATTAGGGGTGGGCTCCAATTCATGGTTAACAGCCAAAGATAATCTGTGGCTAACAGAGCAGGCAAACTCACAGTCTATGCATGTATACTCATTCTGGAAGTGTTTTAAGTGAGATTGTCTCAGTGGAGTGTGTGGCTAGCTTTGAACTTTAATCACTGATTAGTATGCCAGTATTCTCTTTTTAAGTTCTTTTTAAGTATTTACCTCACATGAAATAGTTAAATATATATGTGATACCTGAGTTCATTCTAGACTTAAGACCTTTGCACTTGCCACTCGTTGTCCTCAGATTGTTCCATGCAGCTTAAATATCCTTTTTTCAGAGTCTTTCCCAAGGTCCTATTTAAAGAAGTTAGACTCAATTCCCATTATATTGTGTTGTGTTATAATCTCGTGGCATGTATTACTTTTAGGAATGGTCTAACGGTTTTTGAAAAAAAAAAAAAATTTTTTTTTTTTTTTATTGTAGGCATTCTGTTTCTGGTCTGGAAGCTCTCTGAGAAGGACCTTCTCTGTCTCATTCACTGTGGGACCCTCAGAGCCTAGAACACTCAATGGCACTTAACTCTCCATTCTTGTGGACAAGGATCCCATCTTAGACAACTTCTTCAGCCTGGTGCCCAGAAAGTGGATGTAAAAGTAAGTGGATGTGAAAGATTCCCATTAATGCATAGATTTATCTAATGAGAAATAGAAGTAAGTTTTATAGAGGTAACTGATACTGAATATTAACGGAACACCTCATGCGGAGAAAAGGGCCAGTTCACTTAATCAACTTTTAAATTAATTGAAAACCAGCTGATGTTTTTGTGTATTTGTGTGTTCAGCCTACATTTGAGCACTGTTTTGTGATAGGTGCTTTAAGAAATCAAAGATAGAAGTAGAAGTGGCTCTTGCCTTTTAAAATCTTAAATTCTATTGTAAAATAGTGGATGAAAAGTATTCTTCCTTCTTTGGAGATGGTACTGAGCTGTGTTCTTAGATAAGTAATGTTGAAAGAATGAATAAATGAATAAAGGAATCAGTGAGCGAATAAAAAGGAGATGAATTAGTGATAAGAGTTAGAACCAAACACAGGTAATTGTCAGAGTCTATTGCCAGGTGGGGGATTTGATCCCATGAGCTTTTTGATGCATAAAGTAGTCTGAATCTATTAATTAATTAGTTAATTTCAATTAGCCAACATATAGTACATTAGTTTATGATGTATTGTTTATTGATTCAGTTGTATAACACCCAGTGCTCATTGCAGAATGTGCCCTCCTTAATACCTATCACCCGGTTACCCCAGCCCCCTCCCTTCTGTAACCCTCAGTTTGTTTCCTGAAGTCCAGAGTCTCTCATGGTTTGTCTCCTTCTCTGATTCCTTCCCATTCAGCTTTCCCTCCCTTCCCCTATGGTCCTCAGCACTATTCCTTATTTTCCACGAATGGTGCAAATTTATTTTTTACCCAATGGAAACCATTCATTGTTTCCTTGTGTTCCTATCATTATTTCTTTTTGTTTTTATTTCTTTTCAGCGTAACAGTATTCATTGTTTTTTGCACCACACCCAGTGCTCCATGCAATATGTGCCCTCCCTAATACCCACCACTGGTTCCCCCAACATCCCAACCCCCGCCCCTTCAAAACCCTCAGGTTGTTTTTCAGAGTCCATAGTCTCTCATGGTTCACCTCCCCTTCCAATTTCCTTCAACTCTGTTCTCCTCTCCATCTCCCCATGTCCGCCATGTTAGTTGTTATGCTCCACAAATAAGTGAAACTATATGATAATTGACTCTCTCTGCTTGACTTATTTCACTCAGCATAATCTCTTCCAGTCCTGTCCATGTTGCTACAAAGTTGGGTATTCATCCTTTCTGATGGAGGCATAATACTCCATAGTGTATATGGATCACATCTTCCTTATCCATTCGTCCGTTGAACGGCATCTTGGTTCTTTCCACAGTTTGGTGACCATGGCCATTGCTGCTATAAACACTGGGGTACAGATGGCCCTTCTTTTCACTACATCTGTATCTTTGGGGTAAATACCTATCATTATTTCTTACTTAAGTGCATTGTTTTTGACATCCCCATGCTTGGAATGCCCCATGTTTACAATCTTTGTATATTCAAAGTCTGTGTGCTGAAGATAATAATCAGACATCATCCCCTCTGTGAAGTATTTCACTACCTCCCTTGCAGTAAGTAATTTCTCCTATTTCTGAATTTCAAGAATGCTCTACTGATTCTTTGCCTGTGGTATTTAACCCTTTCCATTTTGCTTTATCATTATTTATGTCTGTTTGGTCTTCCCTTCTAGACTCTCACCTCCTCAAGGACAAACTTATTTCTGATTTATCTGAGGAGCTAGCTTTCAGTAATTCATTCAACAGATATTTACTAAAGACGCATTATGTGTCAGGTACAAAGCTAGTTTTAGAGAAACAATGTGAGCAACTGATATTGACAAGGCAAATCCTAGTTTGCCCTGGATTGTAGAGTTTAGTAATAGAGCACAGTGTTATTAATGACTTTTATCTGTTGAGCACTTTAACCAGTTTGACAAGATAATTATCTTAGCATATTGTAGTAGGTAAGGACATCAGTTTTAGATTTCATACCTTATGTTTCCACTCCTGGCTCTATTGCTTAATAAGTATGTGACCTTAAGCTGATAATGCAACCTCTTGAAACTTCTGCCCAAGTTATTTATTACCACAGATAATGCTGTGTAATAATCCATGTGAAAGTAGATGAAAACAGAATTTATTAAGCTCATAAACTTGTGCATTCACTGGGTGGTTATTCTGATCTGGGCCAGGCAAGGCTGGTTTCATTTTGGCCAACTTAGGGTCTCTGATGAGCTGACAAGTCAGCTGGGCAGATGGAGCAGTCTAGGATAGTCTCACCTGAGAGAGCTCTTCTTTATATTGTCTCTCATCCTCCACTATGCAAGTTGGACTTTTTCACGTGATGGTTGTGGAGTTTACACTAGCTGGTTATCTAGGTTCAGAACCGGTAGTGTCCTGTCTACTATATTTTATTGGCTAAAGCAAGTCACAAGGCCAAACCAGATTGATCAGGTAGGGATTCCATCTTTCTATGAGAATTGCCATAAAATTACATTATATAGGGTATGGATACAGGGGGCCATGAACAATGGTCGGCTATTTCTCTACTTCATTTAGTACAACCTCAGTCTATAGAACAGAGACGATAATAGTACTTACTTTTATAGGTAGATTGTGAAAATTATATGAAATTGTGTGGTTGGGATGTTACCTGGCACTTGAGAAATATTAGGAATTTGTTAGTATTGTATCACTTATCCTCACATCAACCATAGGGAAATATTATAATCCTCATCTTACCATAGAGTTTAAGTTACTTGTTCCTGATCAGAGTCCGTTGAGCCAGAATTCAAAGCAAGGTTTGTTTTGAAAAGTTTGTAGGAGAAACTTTATAACTGTTCCCCAGATGTGTGTGTGTGTTGACACATGAGCAGACTACAGACCAGCCTGCCTTGCTGTAGGTGTGATTTGGTCTAGCTCACAGTAAGCACTATGGCTCAGGAGGGAGCGAGTCCAGATCTCTGAATCTCCATTTCCACAGAGGAGTCATGCCTGCGGATTAGAAAATCTGGCTTTGAATTTTAGTGAGCCAGAAACAAACTTTTATTGTGAATAGCCAGTGAAGTGTTAGAGTTTGTTTTGGCAATAATGTGCTAACTGTTACAGTTAAGTGGTAACAAACTAGCTGTAACGAAGTGACTAATACTGGCTCTAACAAGCTAATAGTACCTATAACAAATGGATGTAACAAACTTAAACTAGCGGTAACAAACGAGCCCATTATAGCTAGTTGTTACCAGTGGCGACAAACTAAGCAATACAGAGTTTAATTTCTAAAACACTGTGCTATACAACTCAAGATAGTGAAGAATATTCTGGTAGTTTTTGCACACATCAGATACTCTAACATTCATTGAAAAAATGAGAAGATTCTAAAACTAAACATAGGCTGCTTGGTCCCATTTGCTCTTTCTCTTCCATTCTGGTTTCTGATTTCTCTGCTTTACTTCCATTCAGAGAACCTTGGTCATTTTTGGTCAAACCAGACTGCCGTAGATGTAATATAATCTAATCCAGACTGGAAGATCAAATTCTGTGGTTAGAGTACCATTATTACAAGCCATTTTAGTCTATATGAACAAAAACAATATTTTCATGGAAAATGAAAAAAAAAAATATTGAGGTGGTCTTTTCTCTAGATGGAAAATGCTTGTTTCAGGGCTTCTTATTGTTCAATTATGAGGACATTGTCAGGAAATGAGAGGTTAGGGAAGTTCATAGAGGATTGTGGAAGTGGATTTTAAGTACTCCCTGTGGAAAGAAGAGAGTTAAAAATGGAAAGGGAAAGAAATTAGTAACCAAAGAACATGAAATTCACCCTCCCATTGGCCCAGAAAGAAGAATTTGTACTAATTGGCACCATATAGAAGCTTTAGTGAGGCAATTAGGGCTTTAAATTATGACAATTTTAAGAGACCTCTGCTATTGACATTACTTGAAGAATTTGCCTCTTGTCTTAGAGGATCATAGAACCATAGAGAGGCAGACTATAAAGATTTGGAGCCAAGGAAGAAGAAGTCTAGTTACATGCCTTAAAAAAAAACAAAAATATAATGAAATCCCAGTGCAATAGAACTTTTAAACTTTTAAAAAATCGCCATTTCTGTTTAGTAACTCACTTTAAAAGAAAGATTAATAATATAGCTAACATTTAATGAGTACTTACTCTTTGCCAAGCACTCTGAGTTGAATGAGAAAGAGGCAAGTAATAAAATTGAGATTAAATTAGAAATTTTGTGATAGCACATTCTTTTTACGATGTACCAGATATCAGGAAGGTTTTGGGCAAAGAGAGTAAACTTCAACTCTTGTACTGAGTTTTGGTTCTGGAACTTGGATAAGCATGTTACCTCTCTAATCCTGGATTAATTCATCTATAAACTGGGAATATTGATAACTTCTATTAAGGGTCAATAAGATAAAACTTGTGAAGGCTCTTTCTAGGCTACAAAGTGAAGGGCATACAATGATATTAATCTCTTATAGGTACACACATATAACTAATTTATTTCATTCACAGTAGCTCTGGTGTGAATAAACAGTACAACAGAGGTTTGAGAAAACTTTAAAATATTTTTGTGAGTTTAACATTTGGAAAACACCCCATATGTTGTTGATGTCCCTTTATTACTCATAAACAAGGGAAAATCCACAACCAAATCAACACATCACAACAAAGACACAGCTCTAATACAGAGCAAGGGACAATGTTCAGAGACATCTGTTATGATTGTTACGTGATGGAAATAGTAAATGAGATAATTCATTAATATATTTCATTTATTCCAGTAAGTCATTAGCTACTTAAAGGAAGTGGCTTGTGTCAGTTTTCTTTACATTAAATATTCATATTTTCTAATGGAAATTGTTCTGACAAATGGGGTAAATTGAGCAACTTAGAAATTTACGCCTCAAAAAAGAGGAGTTTGGAATTCCCAGTGAGCAAGCTAATGCTTAAATCATTAACACTCCATTGATTTTATAATTAAAAGGCTGGAAAGTAAATACAGGGTGTGTTTTAAATGTTATGATAGCTGCTTGTCTCAATGCTTAGATCACAAGCCTTTTGATTGAAGGACCTATTAGCTCGGCAACCTGCTACTGTGATTGCATCAGAAGAGCGTCTAGACTGTCTAGCAACAAAACCTCTCTATTGTGTCACCTATAAGGGAAAAAAATACAAATGAACCACTCTTGCCATTTAGGGGTGAAGAAAAAGATCGTGAGTTCTAGAAAATTTGTATATGGGATATAGTTCTTATTCCTGAAAGGAGAGAGGAGATGAGTTTCTGGACAATTAAGAGGGAAACTTAACCTCAGATATTTAGCATTAGTCCAGTAACTACTTAGCAAATGTTTACTGTGTGCCAGGCCCAGAGCTCAAGATATGTTCATGAACAAGGAAAACATGGCGCCTGAACTCAAGGGACTTGGAAGGTAGACAGTTAAGAAGATGGTAACAATCCAGTGAGAATGTGATGGCAAACAAGGGGACAGAACAGTCAGGGAAAGTCTTCCTGGGAGGATGCCTTATGTTGGAACCTGAGGAGGAACAGGAAGTAGGAGTGTTCGAGGCAGCGGTTATAATTTGTGCAGTAATCACGAGATGAGAAGGAGTATGGCACATTCTAGGTACTAAAAGGCAGTGTGGAGAGAACAGTGTTGAACCCCACAAACTGACATGAACCACAAACATGAATCATACAGGCAAACATGACTGTATGATTTTAAATTATCTAGTAATCAGATAAGAAAGTAGAAATGGATAAAATGAATTAATGTATTTTTTTAGCCTAGTATATTCCAGATATTACCATTTCAATGCATAACCTATAAAATACTAATGAGAGAGTTTGCATGATTTTTTTTTCATGCTAAGTCTTTTAAATTCTCGTGTATTTTCTACTTACTGCACATCTCAATTTGAACTAGCCCCATTTCAAGTGTGCTGCACCCACATGGCTGCTGTATTGGATGGTAGTGGACTAGATAGCAAAAGAAGGGACTCGATGCCGAGCGATGGAAATGGACACGTAGAAAGGAGCCAAATCCTGGAAATTTTTATTTCTTCATCTGCATCCTAATGACACCAAGTGGTATTTAAGGTCCTTCTAGCTCTAAAATTGTATGAACCTCTTTCCTATCTCAATGTAGGACTGCAAAGAACTGTCCCAAACTGAATGTTCTTACCTTAACATTTCAAATGTATTTTGTTCCTGTTGTCGTCTTCTTTTTTAATTAGCTGCATCACCCAGGAATGCCAAAAAGAATGCACTTATTCTTACATGAATTTTTCTTTAAAGCCCATTTCTTTTGGTTCATTAGGGCTTTGGTTTGACAGTATCTATAATAGACTTTGATACATCGAGTCTTGCCTTAATTTTGCTTTGAGAACTATCATTCCTCAATTCTTAGTTCATGTGGTTCTGGTGTGGCTAGCCATGTTCTAAGTCTAGGGATGGTTGTGTCTCAGGTCTAAGTTTCTGTCCTTGGCCAGAATGAATGATTCAGTGATAGAAGTGTGGCCTAAGTCATGTTAATCAGGTCCAATCAGAGCTCTTTTGGAAGGAAGTTTGTTTGAGCTATTGGATAGAAGTGGTTTGTTGTCTTTCTACTGCTAGAAGTATTAGTGGGATAGATGTAAATTTGGTGTTAGTGGCAGCTTTTTTTGTCACCATGTAAAGGGTGCTTGTTAGAGAGTGGAGGAAACACAAAGAAAATCAGAGTAAAGAGATGAGAGAGCTAGAATATTGAAAAAATAAAAATAGAAACAAAAAAATCTTTTGTGGTCCTGGATCCACCTATACCTGAAGTAAAAAAAAAAAAAAAAAAAAAGAAAGAAAAAGAAAAGAATCTCCTCTTGGACTTGACACATTTGTAAATGTCTGATTAATGTTGTCTTTTTATTTTTTACTTTTTCTGCTAATGAGTCTTAATTGGGGTTTCTGCTACTTAGAATGAAAAAGAGTACTGGATAAAAACGTAAAATAGATATATTGTCACCCTTAATATAGTCTTACAGAATGGACCTCAGAATTATAAGATAAGTTTGTTGAATGGAAAATTCTAATATCTGTATATCTGTATATATTTCTTCCCATGAGCAACTAAGGCATTTATCCACTTTATTAAAAAAATGTTTATGACAAATCTACTCTTTTCAGGTACTATATTCTATTTTATATATTATACCAATATTTACTTGATGGTCTTTCCCAATGCTTTGCAGTCTTTGGTAGGTGAAATACTCTTTCCCAACCCCAAATAAAACAAAAATTTTGGAACTGAAAATAAAAGCAAACTCTCTCTGTATGAAAAGACTTTCATTCTTTTTCAAATTATGCAAGTCTCATGCTTTTTAAGAAGGAACAATTAATTCTCTCAGACTCCTCTTTTTCTACCCCTTTTTATACACATCCCATATTAATTTTCTCCATAATTTTCTGACTATAATTTTGGAACACTTAAGAATTGATCATTTCCCAAAATTATGACTAGAATAAATGGGCAGCGAAAAAATAAATCCAGGACTAGAACTTAATCTAGTGAATCAGAATCTGTGGGGAGGGTAATTTAAAATAAATGTTCTTGGGCTCTTTTTGCTCAGAGATGCTAAATGGGAGACTTTTGGGGGCAGAGTCCTAGAATTTGCATTTTAACCAGCCCTCTTGGAAAATCACATGCATGCTAAGGTTTCGAAATTACCTGGTTGCTTAGGAAAAAAATTCCATAAGCATTCTAGGATATAGTGAAGGCAGAGATTGACTTTGAGAACTGGCTCATCAGCATTTAACTATTTTTTATCTGCTCTATTCTATCTGATAGCAAATAATTATTTTTAATGATCATAAATATTTCATACAAAAGAAATACTTTCTAAATATTCTTATATTAGTATGTGAGCAGAATATTATTTATTAATCATGGGTAAGCACTATAGATCGTCATCGTAATTATAAAATTTAATTATAGAGTATGAACTCTGTCTAATGAGAGATTAGCTGACCAATATTAGCTTAAATTGGAAAAGTTAGCTTATACTACATTTTTCAAACAAAGAAACTGGCTTGTTCCTAAACTTTATTCTTAAATATTTCATTCTAATTTCTATAACACCTGGGTTAACTTCTTTTTAATCTTCACATGAGTTTGGAATTTTCAAGTTTATTTTAAAATTTGTATTGCCTAGTGGTGCCTGGGTGGCTCAGTGGGTTAAAGCCTCTGCCTTTGACTCAGGTCATGATCCCAGGGTCCTGGGATCGAGCCCCATATTGGGTTCTCTGCTCAGCAGGGAGCCTGCTTCCCCACCCCATTCTCTCCTTGCCTTTCTGCCTACTTGTGATCTCTTTCTTTCAAATAAATAAAATCTTTAAAAAAAATTTGTTTTGCCTAAAAGAATTGGTACACTGGATCCTTCTAGTAAGAGTGGATGTGAGAAGAGGATCTTGTAGTGTAGACAGAGCTACCTGAAGTTGGAATTCAGATGGGAGGATGGAGAGAGAAGCTCATAGTGGTTGGTTAGGGGCTTCTTTTGTCAGTTTCATAAGCCAACTGGAAATCTGACTGTGCTCACAATACTTTCTGTGCCCTGGTAAGTTCTTACGTAATTTATACATGGATAAAACACAAACGCTAAATAAAACAGGTAAAAACGTATTTTTTTTTCTCAAGAATTGGTAAGTAACTCTAAATGTTAGTTTCTCTTTCTGGCTAACTAGCTTACCTTTATTGATTTCATTCACTCAGCCGTGTTGCTAAAGTGCCTGCAGTATGCCAGGCACTGTACTAAGCACTTGGAATGGAATATTGAGCAACACGGACAGAGCCCTGCTCTCCTGTAGTCTATCATTTGGTGATGGTGTTTCTCTGTCCATCTAGTCCTATGTGCAGGAGTGCAGAGCAAAGCTTTTCTTAGTTTTCACAAGAACATTATTTAGCTCCTACAAATTAAAGATCTGTTAGTATACTAGATATTTCATCTAATACTCATGATGATACCTGGTTTTGTACACTCTAGTATGGTGCATTTTTGTCCAGTGTCCTACACAAGGAATATATAGGTTATTCCATTAATTTTTCTTATCAGACTACTTTCTTGCAGAGCATGTTGTCACAAACACTACAAGATAATTGTGTACATTTTATTAAGTTATAATGTCATACTCTGTAGCATGCACACCCCAGTGTACTTCATGAGAAAGAAGTTTCAATATGCACATTGGCTGCCAGAATTGCTTTAGCATCAGGAGGCCTCTCTTGAGGGGCCCACTGTGACATATCTACTTGTTGGGTTTCATCAGCCAAAGCAGGCAGTTATAATCAATACTACTTAGCATGGTAGTTAGACCAGGTCAAGCAGGTGTAAGTACTTGCCCACCTCTACGTAATATGGCTTCTCAAGAAGCAAGTGCTCAAAGGAACAGTTCAAACAATTAGAGGGCCTGCAAGGTCTGGCTAAGGTCTGATCAATCTCCTCTAACTTTCCAAACTTCTTTGTGTTTTCATTGACAGGAAGATATGGTTTTGGGGATTGATGCCTAGGAGAGTCAAATCTATCTTTTCTAGTTTTATGAAATAGTTAATTGGAAGAAAAAATTGGTGGTACTATTGAGGCCATAAAAACACTATATGGAATTGGCTTTAAGGAAATGTTTAAATAACAAAATTATACAGGACTAGTCACATCTACATTCTACATTATTAATTCTGTGTTCTCTGATCTTGGGGAGACATGTTGATTAAGCAGTTCTCTGTTATTCTTTCATATTTTCTTAAGACTTAGAATTGCATCCTGCAAATGCGAGTGTAAGACTTTGGATTGGAAACTTTTCTTTGTTGTTCACACTGGAATGAAGTTGATGTAGATTTTTCCTTTAGCAGAGCCTGAAACATTTTCCCTCACTTTCTATGACAGAGTAAGCAGCTTCCATAGGCCTTCCTTATGACTTGGACCCTGGTAAGGGGAGTAAAACTAAAACAACATAAGTATGCTCCTACAGTATTTTACACTGTACAAAGTATTGTGATGACATTTTCACATTTGATTTTTAAAGCTATGCCCTAGGGCTTTATAGTTAAACTCACTTTGCAGACAAGGACATTAAGGCTCAACAAAAGAGGTCTTGAAGGTCACGTAACTTGATAAAGGCAGACTTATTCTCTTAATCCGGTAACCTCTTCCTTTCCCATAGTGCCACCTAACAGAGTGAGCTGTTGGATCTTGTGCTCTCCAGAATTTACCCTGACCCGTTTTCAGATATATGCAGTAAGAAAGGTGAAGAAGATACAAGAACATGAACAGTAAACATGATGGCGTAGTTAAGTGTTGTGTGTGTGCTCTGATGGACCATGAATTTCAAGTCTGCTACTTAGACCAAGTAATTGATCTTGAGCAAGGGATTTAAAGCCTCTAAACTCAGTTACCACATTTATTGAAAACAGTATTTCTTAAAATTGTGAGGATTAAACCGTATTATCTACATAATATAATATTAAGATGGCAGTGAAGATGATGATGGCCACTGGCTTAGGATACTAGGGATTTCCTAAGTGTCATATATTTTATACTTGTGATCTCTATGTCTTCTAGTAATCCTGTGGAATACATATTTTAATTCCTAATTTGTATATGGGAAAATGAAGACTGAAGAACTTATACCCTCACTCTAGATCAAATGGCCAGCAAGAGCCTGTGTTAGAATTTGAACCCACACTGGCCTGGTTATAACACCTGTATTATTCCCTTAAGTTGTTGTAAAACATTCTTTGAAAGAGATGAAATCTTTCAAAGGATCCTGGCCAATGACTTTACCTGAAATCAACTATCAACTAATTCACTCAAATCCTGGACATTCATGAGTACCAGGCCCATGTCATATTCTGGTAGAATTTACTGTATAAGGAGTATGCACAGTAAATGAAATTTGAATTTTGTCACTTAGCACAAACAGTAGGTTGCTGTAAATGAAAATGTTACTTTCTGTGCTTATGAGCTCATGTGTTATTATCCAAGGTGAAAAAAAAAGGAGGGGGGGAGCAAATTCATAGGAAACTATGCCTTGGAAAAAAATAATTTAATGAAAACCTGAATTGTGCCCCCATATTTTGATCAGGTACTTAGCAAACCAGAAAATTGTATTCAGGCTAACAACTAAAGGGTCTTTGAAGCTTTTCTGAAGAACTTTAACCTATATTCTTACATCTTGTTGCCTCCATAAATCTGGAGATTATCAAGGAAAGTGTTTTCTACATTCTGTAAGTGAGGAAGCTGAGGCCCAGAGAAGTTAAATTTCCTATCAGAGATAACACAACAAGTGGAATTGGGTGCTACTTCCCAGTTTTTTCTCCACAACCCTAGATAACACAAGGGGCGGGGACTATTTCTTAGGCTGGTTAAATTTGTGGATGAAGATAATTTACCCCTAAGGAATTAGAAAAGATTACTCTAAAAGGGATTTTTCCCCAGTTGTATTGGTCTCCAACATATTGGGTATAAACTGAGCCAGAAGGTCCCTGTTCCAGTACTGCTCTGTCCCATACCAGCTGATAACCTAGGTTACTTATCCTATCTGGGCTTCCATGTCCTCTTGTGGAAGATGAGATTAATAATACTTAGCCAGACTTTCTCAAAGGGTTGTTGAGAGCATCTTAACCCAAGGGTGTAGGTGGTAAGAAAGTGATCTCAGTATCCAATCTGTGGCTGCCTGCTAGCCACCCAGCCCACTTCCCCCCATCTTTCTTAACTAGACTATGGTTTCCTTTTTGCAAATACTTGGAAGAGCTGTGAATTAAGGTCCCTGAATTCCTAGGAGGGAAGTCAAAGGTGTCCTAGAGTCCCTTGTAGGTTTCTTCCTCTAGCTTCTTCTTTACCACACCAATGTAGCCATAGGGCAGGCACAGAGGAGTCCATTGTGAAAATCTCTTGATTGCTCCTGTGAGAATTCCTGAATTTATTTGCCATTTGGTGTTGAAATCTACAGTTCTGGCTGCTAGCTGATTTCCAGAAGTTGAAGGCAGTTCTACCTCCTAGTGAGTGGGAGGCTTGGAGGGAAATAGCATGCAGCAATAGGGAGAGGCTCTCTGAATTTGCTCTGAGTGTGCAGCTAATGGGCACCTATCTTTGAGAGTTATTTTTATAGATTCCTACATATAGTTGGTGAAAAATTAGCCTGGGTGTTGGGGGAGAGGCTTGTCGGTTTGGCTTCTCATCAAATTCATTTTTCTTAAGTAGCTAATTCTAAGGTGTTTTTACAATTTATTAGTAACATACGCAAGTCTCTGTTGGCAGTCTTGGTTAATAGCTTAGTGATCACTGCTCCCTGCCATGTAATACTCATTTTTGCCACAGCAGAAATAAAAATTTACCTCCAGGGTTAGAAGCAGGTAAGGGTGACAGTCAAGCAGCCATAGGAGGAGTGAGGATGTGGGGCTGTTTGAAGACAAAGAAATGCCCTAAAGAAACAATTTTCTAAGTCACCATTTTGACTTGACAGTGGCAGTGACTTAATGGGAAGATAGTGGGATAATGAACAGTGGCCAAATCACAAGGCAGGGGTCTATGAGCACACTTGTTGTGTGATTTTTCTGTTCCACTTGTGTGTCTGCTGCCTTCTCTCTAAAGCAAAAGCAATTATTCATAATTTGACTGCCATTTGTATCATGCCTCATGATTTAAAGCTGCATCTTCACATGGCCCAGCTTATCACAGATGGGCTATAGATTTAATGAGGTGATGTATCCTGGTTCTGTCACTACCCAGCTCTATAAGCAAGGGCAGTTATGTAACCCTTTCAATCTCAGTTGCTCATTTGGCAAATGGGAATAATAGCAACACACATCTCATTATTTTGTTCTAAAGAGGACTCTACTGATTAGAGGCTTAGCAGGGTATAAAGTAATTATTCACGTTAACTACTATGATTTAGTAGAAGGGCATGAAGATATTTGTGGATGGGTGCTGTGTAGGACAGTTGCCATGTTAGAGGATTCTTGTTATCTGAGGTTTGACACACTGTGGCCCCTGAGTAAAATCTAGCCTGCCTCACGTGTTTTAGAAAGTTTTATTGGACCATAGTTATGCTTGTTTGTTTGCATAATATCTGTGGCTGTTTTTGTGCTGTAAAGTAGAGTCGAGTAGTTAGGATACAGTTCCTAAGGCACGTAAAACTAAAATATTTTTTATCCAGCCCTTTACAGGAAAAATGTGCCACCCCTGGTGTTTGTGGAGAAAATAGATAAAAATCTCAGTTTCATCTAATTTACATTTAATAACAGATGGGTTGCAATTTGATTTATTCTTCACCCTACTCATAATTAGTAGACATTCAGAAGGTTTCCACTTGTTTTTCCTCTGTAAGTGGTTCTGCTATAAACAACATGGCAGACATGGGAATCTATCCGTAGGACAGGTTCCTACACAGGAAATACTTACAGGTAATTATTTGGGTCGCCTCAGATGGTGTGCTTACAGATTTACTGATGGGACATAGTAAATCCCACCAAAGTTGTCAGAACTGAGTACAGAATTAAGCTGTCAGTTCTAATTCCCCATAACAGAATTTATCATTAATTAGCTTCTTTGATCGAACCAGAGGTTGCAGTCCCCAAAGAAAAAACACAACACTGAAGCTCAAGGAATTGACTACTTGTCAGATGAAGTTAGCTATCGAGGTTCCTACCCATCACAAGTAATCTCAGGGCTGGTCATTGCTTCCATCTTTCCGTTCAGTGTGGTAGCCTTCGGGTCCTCTAATAGGTTGCTCAGATAGAGTCGTCAGGCTTAATGCAGTTCTCCATCTGGATCATCACATCTGTTGTCCATAAAAAGGCTTATGAGTGTATAACTCTGAATAAGAGAACTGTAATACTATTCTGTTATGCAAGGTGATACTCCTCAAACTCTGTTCCTTTGTGAAACATGCCTCAGTAAGAAAATCTGACTGTGGAAATACAAATTTTAGCCTTAGTAAGAGGCCCTTTTGTTTTTAATTTTGACAAATTTCAGGTGATGGCACCTGCAAAGATAGAGCTGAGGATTTGCTGTTGTTGTACAAGATTATAATATATTGCTTAATGGATGGCAGAGACTTACAACTGTGTCTGGATAGTATTTAAAAACAAAACCACCACCACGACAACACAAGACAAAACAGCAAATGGTTATGTTAAATCCAGGGTCTAAAATTCAAAAGCTGTAGAGGCCAGGCAGATGACACTAGTGGTAAAGTGGAGAACTCATGTCCCATCTTAAGAGGTTTTTCCAGAAGAAAAAAATCTCAGCCCAGTTTTTGAAGTCTGCAACTACTTCAAAATATAAACAACAAAAAATATATGGCAGAGCAACTGAACTATGACTTTTGGTTTGATTCCACCTCTCCACCTCTACGCCATCAGCTTAAGATGTCTGCTTTAAAAATTAGTATCTGAGTTGAGAAGGTCTGGGTTGTGGCTGAAGAAGGGGCAGGGTGTCACAGGACTAGAAAGCTAAACTTCTGAAGCAAACTAGCACCCTAGAGACCAAGGAAGAGCTTAAAACTTGGGCGTGTATAGGCCAAAGTCACGATAGTCATAAATAGTACTGGTTGAGTGTTTTGTCCCTGGAAGAAAAAAAAAAAAAAAAGCATACAGTTAGAAGCCAGAATGATTGAGAATAGGAATAACTTGGGATGATACATTTACAAATAAGGCCAAAAACATCTATGAATTCCCCTTAAGAACTAGGGTTCTGTCATTAGACAGACCAGCAATGAAGGTGACTTCTCTTAAGCTTCCCTTTCTTTCTGGGAGGACCAAATGACAAAACATGTAAGGTATTTGCACAATTCCTAATGCATGGCAAGTGCTAACTACATAATAGCAAATGTAACAAAATGTAAAATAAGGTTGTAATTTGTGAAGGAATATTACACAATACCCTTATGATCTACAATTTTTACTTTCTTTTCAATATTAGCGTCTATTTAGACTATACTGACTTATTGGCATACGCTTATTTCCCAGATAGTCACTGTGAGTCCTTGTAGGGTTATCTTGTTATGACTGGATTTTGAAGGACCAGAAAACTGTGCACCATATCCAGAACCAGAGCCCAGGAAATTGCAGGATGCAGATGGAGTCAATGCTTGTGAACTAGTGCACATTCTGTCTCTAAGAACAAATAAATACCTTTTGCCCTACCTCAGTGACTATTAAGACCTGTGGATGAGAATGGTGGATCAAAACAGGAGAGAACTTTGAAGTATGTTTTAATGGAGTGAGGATCTTGGCACCACAAGCTCTGTGGCCAGCTACTCCTAGGAGATGCTGGTGGGCATTACAAGATCATCAGAGGCATCAAAAACCCTTCAAACTTTCTAGGGGCTTTGAGAAGTCATGACCAATGAGAGTGTTGATCTAACACTAGTAAGATATTTCTTTAGATTTAGTACTAGGTTAATTTCTTATTTTTAAGGATGGAGGAACTTGAGGATGGGTGGCAGGAGAGAGCTTGTAATGGTAGAGGTACATCTTCCTTGTTTGCTGTAAGTTGAGTTGTTGGGACTGAGGTCTGGATAGGTGCATTTTACAAATCTGTCCTGAGATACTCTGAGTCTTGAATTTGGTTATTTTCATGGCCTGCTTAAATAGAAAACTGTTATTTCCTGGGAAAAGCTTTATCTGTTACCTTTATCTGTTTACCTTTATCTGTTACCAAAATGTTTCATTCAGAGTTGTCAAGTGACAGTGCGGTCTTAGACTTTCTACTCAGTGCTTTAACCACCAGTCAATATTAAAATGAGATAGAAATTTTACATTCTAGGGGAGAACTATGTTTCCATTGCATTACCTGTGCATTACACATAGATATACATACAGATATTTATATATACATGTATGTACATATGTATATTATGTGTGATATTCTAATTTGACTTTAATTACTAGTGTATTATTTAATGTAACTTTGATTATTTTTTCCATGTAGTAAACTATCTGCATAACTGCTCATCTTAATTGAATCAAAAGACCATCTATTTTTTAGTTCTTATATTAATCATAATGAAAAACAGTGATATCATTTCTTTCAAGATATTAGTCTTGCCAAATTGGTATACTTATATTTTTACTCATACCTTATATTTCTATAGTAAGATGAATTTCCTATTACAGTTTCTATTTAAATGTTTATTACCTGTTTTTCTCACTCATTTTTTTAATCTTGGCCAACTGTTCACCTTCCAAGGACTTTTTTCTTTCAGTTTCTTGAATCACTAGCTTATTTGGAACAGCAGCAGATAGAAAAATTTCTAAGGCAGAATCTGTTCATACAGATTCTGTCAAGTCTCTGCTTAGGGCAAATTGCCAAAGGATAATTATAGATGTCGCTAAAGCTGAATTCATGATGGTCAGATTGTCAGAAATTTATTTGTAAATGCTATCATAATGCTGTAGGGACCCTCCATTTTACTTTGGGGAAAAAAAAAGTCTGAAACCTGCTAAGCTCCCTAAGTTTGCTTCTATCCCTGATTTTGCATTAGGATCACTGGTGGAGATTTGCAGACTATAAGAAAAGGTTAAGTCAGTTACTATCATAAATTTCCACAGCATTTATTGCTAACTGATACCACACTCACTCACTCATTCATTCACTGTTAAGCTCTGCTCTATGTACTTTAGATATATCATTAACTCTTGGAGTTCCACCGTCAAGCCTGTGAGGTGGTCACTACATGATGATTACTTGAGCCATGAAGGAATTGAATCATGGGCGGGTTAAGTAGCTTGCCCAAGGTCACTTGAGTAGTACATTGTAGAGTCAGAGTTCAGACCCAGCCAGGTCAGCTCTTGAGTTGGTGCTTGTAGTCATCTTGTCTCCTCACTAGTCATCCTCAGCATGCCTCATGACCAGCTGTGCAGCTGGGATTGTTGGGGCAACATCATACGATAGAATTCATCGCCAGGTTACCAACTTTCCTAGTTTCAGATGAATATTTTCTTCTTATCAGTATTGATTTTGAGGGATCAGATATACAGGCTGAATATTCACTAATGAACAGATAAAAAATTGTGTCTGGTGTCTGGACTTACTGCGTCAGACTCTCTGATGGTGGCCTGAGCATCTTTGACTTGAAATGACTTCTCTGGTAATTTTGATGCACACATTACTGGCAATCTAATATCAGAAGGAGGTCAGGTAACTAGGCTATTGGTTTTACTGTGAGGTAGCCCAAGACCAGGACTCCAGAAAGCTATGAGAGGTACTGTGAAGATGTAGGTGGGAAATGTTGACTGAGCCTGAGAAGCCTTCTAAAGAGATAGCATGTTATACAGTCAGGGAAAGATGAGTACAATTCTAAGGATCATTTCTTGAATACTTAAGAGGGAAAAAACTTCACTTGAATTCCCTTTTATAGGATAAACCTGCAGATACTTGAAGACAGACGTCTTTACTTTTTCTAAGGAAAATATTTCATTCACATCATGTTGAATATTTAAACAGTAAGCTTGCCAAGACCTGAGATGGTAGTACTAGAGGCCTACGAATCACTAAGTTTTTAATGTTTTAACAGACTTGGCACCAGATAAGAAAATTGAATATTTGTTCCCCTTCTGCTTGTCCTGACATGATCTCCTCAGTCTAAAAGAGCCTTGAATGACCATGCATTATTAGCATAATGACTCCTCTGTTTTCTGCTTTACTTCTATCTTTTCTCAGCTCTGCATGAAAACATCTTTTCTTGGGGGTGATTAGAGCCCCTCTATGAATCAGCATGTATATTAGTAAACATGTGGATGATATAGTTCTCTATCTGATCTATAAAATCTGGTTTTAATACTTTGGATGTTTGACATAAGCTGTTGGGAGACACTGTGGTCTCTGCCTTTGGTTTCTTTGGACTATAGAGTCTACAGTTAGGGCCCTTGAATATGTAAAATTCTGTCCACCATCTTTTTGTAGTGTATTTTGTTGTAGTGGTCAGAGAAGGTTGGAATTGGAGTATGTATTTTTAGTATTGGTGTGCATAAAACCTTTGGTAAATGTTCTCTCTAAATCTGGCCTGGAGGACTAAATCATTGCTGGACTCCCACGCATAGTGCATGCCATCTGAGAGAGAACATTCCCTTGAGTTCTCTTAGCTGCTCTCTGTTTTCTTTTGGTTGATCTTTGGGGTCTGTGGGGGTGTAACTGCTAAGATGTAGGGCCTTAATACTGGCAGGACCTTCAGCCACAAGGACTCAGCCCTCTGCAGGCTGCTGGATGCATTCTGTATGTTTTGTTTCTCTCAAAGTTTCATGCCCAGGATTGGTCCTGGTACACAGTGAATCTCCTTTGTCCAGGACTCATGTTAAGAGTCACTTCCATAATGAAGTTGTTTAGGGGAGACTAATTACCATAACATGATAATATTTCACTAATTGATGTGACCATTTGTCTAATGCAAGGTAATTGCAAAATTAATTTGAAATGTATGCAGAAGATACAGAATTCTATGAAATTAATTAATTTGAAAATGGAGAGCTAATCCTAGCACATGGGGAAATACTACAAAAGGAGAATTTGATGGGATTGTATCATTTAAAATTAAAGAAAAGTGAAACATACTATATGCTTCAAACAGGATGATTTGAAGAAAAATGATTAAGAGATGCCTTAAAGTTGCAAAGACATAAAAATTTTTTTCGCAAAGATTTATAATTGTGAAGAAATATTAAATAAAGGTAATTCATAAAATTGTATTGATAAAACTACACCAAAAACAAAAGACTAGTTTTTCTTTGTTTATTCAAAAAAAAAAGGTAAAAAAGTTGAAAACAATATAAATTCACTGCACATAAGACACACTTGTTTTCTTCTTTGTTCAGTTCCATTTTTCAACATAAAAAACCCTAATGAAACTATCTTTTTGTTTATTCTGTATGTACTGTGAACTTTGGTTTATATCAGTCCGGGTCTTGGTTGGAAGCAGAAGGCACAGTGAAACTGGTAATTGAGTAGAATTTACTATTTACAAAGGTCTGGAGAGTTCTTAGAGAAACTACCAAGGAATCATACAGTACCCTGGGGCTAGCAATAGTGGGGAGCCAGGTGGAGAACAGTTACTTGAACTAAGAGAGAATAACTGTACCGGGAGTACCATCTTTGGTAGAGGCAGGAAACACTGCCAACTCATTGTGATACAGATAGGAAGCCAGGAAACACTGGACTTCCCCTCTCCTCCTGCCCTCTCTTTTCCCACCAGTGCCTCCAAATGGCCCAAACTAATTGGGATAGATCAGATTCTTTGGGCGCAGAGCAGGTAGAAGATGGAGAATAGAGTTCGTGAGGGCATATGGAAAATTCCAGCATACATTTTGAAATCGATTAACACTAAATGGACTTTTTTCTGGACTTATTATCTGCAGATAAAGAGGACACAGTTTCCTGCACTCAAGGAGTGTTTGGCTAGCACAAGAGAATGGGACTTCTAATGGCTTATTTAAGATACATTCTAATGTAGGTCTAAATTAACTATTATAGTCGCAGTATGTACTTTTACTGAATAATTACGGACATGGTAATATCTGGCAGAATTCCTTATACATACTGCTGCTCCATCACATCTCTGCAGTTTTGTATTTGGGAAGCTGACTTTTTGGAGCTACATATATAAGACTTAGTATTTACACAAGTTTAGTTTTATGAAATTTAATTTGGGTAATTGTTTAAGTTTCTTGTGATCTTTCTGAAGCCTGAAGTTTTATCATCTTTTTTTATCAGCTGTTCCTCACAGCTTTTTATTTTGCTTAAATATAATCAGCTTCTAATGATCATCCAATCACTGACAATAATGTTATCTTGGGTGTACCTATGGATGGAGCCCTAAAGGTAGTACTACAGACTGTACTCAAGGATGACAAGTAATTCATAGACTAAGTTGTGCAACAGGAACAAATGAATCCCCCACATCACAGTGACTTTCCACACCAAAGTTTATTTTTCACTTATGCTCCAAACTTCCTCTGTGCCCTTGTGTTCAGAGCTCACTGGCTGGAATTAGTTGTATGACTCCAACCTAGCCATAAGGCAGTTAAAAATGTGGGGAATACAATAATATTGGGTGAGCATTAACTTTTAGATGCAGTCCTTTGACCAATTTTCTTTTCTTTTCTTTTTTTTTTTTAAAGACTATCTATTTATTTGACACAGAGAGAGAGAGAGATCACTAAGTAAGCAGAGAGGCAGCCAGATAAAGGGGAAAGCAGGCTCTCCGCTGAGCAGAGAGCCTGATGTGAGCCTTGATCCCAGGACCTTGAGATCATGACCTAAGCCAAAGGCGGAGGCTTAACCCACTGAGCCATCCAGGCACCCCTTTGTCCAATTCTGAATCCATTACATTTTGAACATACAGTTTTGAATTCATATATATTTCTGCATCAATGACTTATTCATTACTATTTATAGAGTAATAGTCATGAAACAGATACTCTATAATTTAAACTTTATGACCATCCAGTTGGATAGGTAGTTTCATTTCCCTTTTACAGATGAGAAAACTAAAGCTTAGAGGTTAAATATCTTGACGGAGGAGATACAGTCAACAAGCAGTAGAGAAAAGATTTAAAGCAATCAATTCCAAACACACATTGCTTCTTACTACCTATCTATCTAATCTCTTGGCCAATAATGGAACAAAAGAAAGGGTATACCTCAGGTCAGGTTGAAATAAGATGAATTGATTTTTCATATTGTCTAGTAATTCTTCTCCTATGCTCTAACTGGTCCCACTTTCTTTTACTTATATTCATGTGTCCTAAGCTCTTATTCTCTTTCTCCATTGTCAGTTGTTCTCAAAGGAAAATCCAGAAAGTCACTCACATTGAGGTAAAAATGACTAACTTTTGTCTTTCATTTTTAAGAGTTACTTATTTATTAAGAAAGATCACTTTGCCACTAAGAAGAATAAATCTCTAGTTGTGGGATATAAAGCCCCTTTGAAGGAACTTATTTGAAAAAGGCATATTACTGCTATCCCTAAAATGGTATGTCTGCTAGCAGTGTGATCTTAGGGGAAAATAATAGTGTAATAGAAAGAATGAACTTTGAACTCAGCAGATGAATTAAGTCCTTGTTTACTTGTGGTACTTATGTGACCTTGAACAATTGATTTAAATTTCTGCAATCTTAATTTTCTGATCTGTAATATGAATTAAGTATTACCCACCATATGTATTTCTGTGAAGATTAAAGAGGGATTGCACATAGTAGGTACTCAGAGATATTTGTTAAGTGAGTGAATGAATGAATGAATTATGTCTGTAATATGCCCGGCAGCATCTCTGTTCTGAGAAAGCAGTGAACACTTGTAAAGATGGAGCTGGGGCCAGGGGAAGAAAAGTTGGCAAATGGAGCCAAGTATAGAAATTAAAAAGTCTGCATTTCAATCCAAATCCTTTTTTCCTGTATTTTAGGTTTATGTATTATTAGAGAATCAAGTCATTTATTTTGCAATCTATGCCCCAGAAATACACATACATATTGTATGTCTTGCTATTGCAATAACTAAGGACAATTTTGCTATGATTGGGGTGGTGTGTACAGTGGTGGTGTGACTAGCCATGATCCTTCATTGAAATCACTGGCCCTTCCCTTCCATTTTTCAGGCCCAGGTAGCCTGAAAAATGACAGGAAATCACAATCATGTTGTAGTTTCACTGGTTTACAACATGAACTGTGAGAACTCTTGGTCATTTTTCACCTTGCTGGAGTAGGAACTCTTTTAAAATGTTGAATTGCAACTGCACAAGTATTTTCTGTAAATTTTATTTAAGAAATCATAGGAAACAGAAAATGCAGGAAGATGCATCCAGCGGGTATTGGGGATATGAATGAGCTTTTATCCCCTTCTTTCAACTATTGTGCATTTCAGAATAAAGCTTTTTCAAACCTGGAACTATTTCTGCATATCATGGAAGTTTTGCTACATAGGTAAAAAAGCAAATATAAAATAATATGTTTCTTTCACTTAAATTGGTAATCAGTTTTAAATTGCTTATTAAGTATAGTAACTCCTATCTATATTAATGGTGAATTTATATGATAGAGTGGACTTAACTGGAAAAGAGGATAGGAATTTATCTATTTATTTTTTCTTCTTGAATGTTAGGTGGAAGTGTTTTCTGAGTCAGCTTAAGAAAAGGCTGTTGTTGGGGTGCCTGGGTGGCTCAGTGGATTAAAGCCTCTGCCTTCGGCTCAGGTCATGATCCCAGGGTCCTGAGATCCAGCCCCGCATCTCATGGGCTCTCTCCTCAGCAGGGAACCTGCTTCCCTTCCTCTGTCTCTGCCTGCCTCTCTGCCTACTTGTGCTCTCTGTCTGTCAAATAAATAAATAAAATCTTAAAAAAAGAAAAGAAAAGGCCATTGTTGGACTTAAAGGGGCAATTGTAGTGTCTCAAGAGTTTTCAGTTGTGGTGTAGGTCTAGAGGAAAACACATGAGGGTTGTATAAATTTGAAAATTATATATACTCCAAATTGTTGAGCCTTTAAGAGATTCCAAGATTTACAGCTCCTGAGGGATGTCCAGATATTTGGGGGATATTTTAGATACTCACACAAAATAGTTCCATAGTTCTTGTTCCTGTTCCTCTTGTGGTTGCGTCTGCTTGGCTTAAGATGAAGGTCAGTATCTGAATCACAGAATAATAGCATGCTGTTTTTTATTCCCAACACCCCAGGTGGCTGATGACATTTCCCCCCAAATTCCCCATGGAATTTAAGAGCAAAAGTAAAACCCCATGCTAATTCATATTCATGCTCTGTTGATCTTCCTCCTTTGGTGCCCTGACCAGTTTCTCAACCTGTTTGTATGCTGACGTCATTACTTATTGTTTCAAAAAGGAAAGAGCAAATTCAGATTTTTTTCTTTAAATGTTATTTTTATCCACTTATAAAAGAAAAAATATGCTCTTTAAAACCACTTATAAAATATAGAAATGTTTAGAATGAATAATGAAATCATAGACAAACTTGTCAGTAGAGTTTATTTTCTTAAAATATTTCTCTTCATATCAGGATTTCTTTCTCAACCTCAGCCCTGCCAACATTTTGAACAGAATAGTTCTTTGTTGTTAAGGCATGGCCTGTGAATTCTAGAACGTTTATAGCAAAACTGGCTTCTACTCAGTAGAGTAGAGATGCCAGCAGAATCTCCCCTCCATCCAGTGTAATAATCAAAAGTGTCTCCAGACATTGTCCATTGTTGAGAACTGCCTTTTATTATTAAAACAGCTAAAATTTTACTGCACAACTTTATAGTCTGCTTTTTCAGCTAACATTGCATAGTGGGAAATTTTTTATATCATTAAAGAGCCTTGAAATGATGATGTTCTATTGGCTGTATTTTCTTGGATGGTTGGATGGATGGATGGATGGATGGATGGATAGGTAGGTAAGTAGACTTATTTATTTATTTATAAATTTATTTAAAGTATAGTTGATATACAATGTTATATTAGTTTCCTATGTATAGCATAGTGACTCCATAATTCTATACATTATGCAATACTCACCACAGTTAAGTATCCTTAGCATGTATCACCACACAACATTATCACCATATCATTGACTATATTCTTTATGCTGTACCTTTAATCACTCTGACTTATTTGTTTTATAACTGGACATTTGTACTTCTTAATGCCCTTCACCAATTTTGCCCATCCCCCTGTTCCCCTCCCCTCTGGCAACCGCCAGTTTATTCTTGATATTTTTGAGTCTGTTTCTGTTTCTTGTTTGTTAGTTTGTCATGTTTTTTAGATTCCACATATAAGTAAAATCATATGGTATCCCAACCAACAGTGATTTCTTGTCTTTTTTGACATCAGCCATTCTGACTAGCGCAAACTAATAACTTACTGTGGTATTGCTATGAATTTCCCAAATAATTAGTGATGTTGAGCTTCTTTCCATATGTTTTCTGGTCATCTGTATGTCTTCTTTGGAAAAATGTCCATTTTAAAACCTACTGATTTTTAAATTAGATTATTTGTGTTTTAGTGTTGAGTTGTATGGGTTCTTTATATATTTTGAATACTAAACCTTATCAGATTATATAATTAGTAAGTATCTTTTCCCTGCCTTTTTGTTTTGCTGATTGTTTCCTTTGTGGCAAAACCCTTTTTATTCTGGCATAGTCCCAATAGCTTATTTTTGCTTTTGTTTCTCTTGCCACAGATCCATAAAAATGTTGTTACAGCTGATTCCAAGGGATTGCTGCCTAAGTTACCTTTCAGGAGTTTTATGGTTTTTGATCTCACATTTAGGTCTGTAATCCATTTTTGAGTTTATTTTTGTATGTGGTGTGAGAAAGTGGTCCTGCTTCATTCTTTTGTATGTAGCGGTCCAATTTTCCCAGCACCACTTACTGAAGAAAATGTGTCTTCCCCATTGTACACTCTTGCTTCACTTGTCATAGATTAATTAACCATATAAGTATGGGTTTATTTCTGGGGTCTCTGTTCTATTCTATTGATCTACATATGTATTTTTACCCCAGTACCACACTGTTTTGATTACTATAGCTTTGTAGCATAGTTTGACACCTGGGATCATGATAACTTTAGGTTTGTTCTTCCTCAAGTTTTCTTTGGCTATTCAGGTTTCTTTCTCTCTTTTTTTTAATGGTTTTATACAAATTTTAGATTATTTGTTCTCATTCTGTGAAACATGCTATTGGTATTTTGATAGGGATTCTGCTGAATCTGTAGATTGCTTTAAGTAGTATGAAATATTTTAACAATATTAATTCTTCCAAAATATGAGCATGGCTTATCTTTTCATTTGTTTGTGTTATCCTCAATTTCTTTCATTAGTGTAGTAGAGTTTTTAAAGTACAGATCTTTTATCTCCTTGATTAAATTTATTCCTAGGTACTTTATTCTTTTTAATGGAAGTATAAATGAGATTGTTCTCTTAATTTCCATTGCTGCTACATCATTATTAACATATAGAAATTAACATATAGAAATGCAACAGATTTCTGTATATTAGTTTCCTTTAACTTCAGTAATTAATTCTTTTTTCTTCTTAGTGACATCTTCGAGGTTTTCTTGATATTGTATCATGTCATTTACAAATAGTGACCTCATTAATTCTGCCTTATCTTTTGTTGGGTGGATTTTTTTTTTCTTTTTCTTGATTTTGTATATAACTCACGGGGTTGTGGATCTGTGAAGAATAGCCATAGACCTTAAGTTAACAAGTCTTGTTACAAAGATACCTGGTTCCTACTGTACAAAGGGGTAGGCATGATAAATACTATAGACTTCACAGAGAGCTGAGAAAACCAAGATTGAGGGACATGTCAACGACCACAGGTATGTCAGAATTAGAAGCCTATTGTCCAATGAGATTTTTATAAATTTAATGAACTACTTTAAGGATAAGTTTTGGAGGCACCAAAGTAAAGGTTTTTTGGTTGTTGTTGTTGTTTTTGGTTCTTTAGGTCTTGGTACTATTACACAAGTGAAATCTAAGTTATCTAAACTAACCTGACTCACCTGCCAAGTTCCTGCTGGCACTAGTAGTATCCAGGGGAGATGAAACCAAGAATGAGACTTCAGAGATGATTTATCTACATGTGTTATCATCTGTTAGTCTCATTACAGTTTGCTCCCCAGTGTAGACTGAGAAACAATAATCTTTATGAGCTGTCTTCCCTGGAGTAAATTATGTTACAGTGACTATGTATCTGAGTTGTAACCTTTGTGACTTACGGTTGTGCGATTTCTTTTCATTGTAGAGATGAGAAAAAAAGAAAGAAAACATAAATAGCATTTACTGAGACCGAGTACCTACTCTTTGCCAAATCCTGGTCAAGGGACTTTGCTTCCATACTTTTGTTTAATCCTCACAACAGATTTGAGAGGCCATTGACATTATTTTACTGATAATAATCATGTCATATGGATAGTAACTGGCATGTGAACCTGGACAAAGTGCATTGTGGTACTTAAGGAAAGCTGAGTCAAGAGTCTGCCCATCTTTCCCAACACCCCATTTCCCCTGCATCCAATAAAGCTTTGCACTAACATTCTGTATTCCCCTAAAAACAAATACGTCACTTTTTGGAGGAGTTTTTAATGCACTCTTACAAGGTCATGTTATCTACTTTAATAGACACCAGTCTTGGATTTAGAAGACATGGCTTTGTTTTCTTGCCCTTTATCCTTTAGTTTTGAATGATGCTGCACTAGTCACTAGTCATTAATCACTTTGAGTGATGTTCTTCCCACCACAGATGCTGCGCTATTTAATACATAATATTAAGAGCTCATATTTATGCAAGCATTTTTTAACTCTCCAGTAAAACAAAAATGTAAAAGATGGTTACATTAAAAGACATTTAAACTCCCTGATGTCAATTTTTTCATCTGTAAAATAGAGATTATAACTCCTACTTCTCAGAATTGTTAAATTTGTTCATTCAGTAAATATTTATTGTCCCTCCACTATACACTAAGCATTTTTTTGTTGTTGTTGTTGATATTAGGGGAGAGATCATATGGTAGACATATTATAAAAAAAGAGCAAACATGCTAATTACCAATTGAAATAAGTACTAGGAAAAATAAAGAAGCAGTTGGGTTGGAGCCTGAGGGTGCTACTTTAGGTAGGACAGTCAAGAAAAGACTTGTTAAGTAGATAATGAAAACCTAAGAGATGGAGGATAATAGGTCACCAAACGTGATGCTATTTAAAGTTCTAAAGTGTGAAGACTAGTGTTATTAAGAGACTGACAAGAGACGAGAAAGTTATAAGCATTGTTTTTCAACATGTGGTCCATAGGCTAGTAGTCATTTTCACATTCTTTGTTTATTTTTTGCAACAAACTTAGGAGCTTGCACAGAAGTATAAATAGATGCAAGGCTTCATTTATTGGGAAAGTCTTGCTAAAAAAAAAAAAAAAAAAAGCCAGCTGAGTATACCAGGATGCTTTGCTGTGCAGCTGGTGTGCATTCTGGCACTCATAATTCATCATGTCCCGATAACAATGGACAGATAAGCTAATTTTAGTAGCATTTATAAGATGAAGTTGGAGACGGCAGGGGCTAGACTATGTAAGGTCTTGAGGCCACAATGTGGTATCTGAATTTTATTCTAAGAGGAAAAGGAAAGCATGGGTGATTCTAAGCAGAAGAGTAGAATGATTTGCTGTTGAGAGAAACAGATGCTCTTAAGCACTTGAAAACGTTTTATAAACTGTAAAGTGATGAAGACTGTGAGTTGTGACTCGATAATCTCATTTAATCAGGGTTACTCCAGCCATTCTGCCAACAATCTCCTACCGGAATGATCTAAGTAACATATGTCACACATCCCTCGAGGCCATATTGTAGCATGATTTTTTTATGTGTGGCAAAATATTATGCAACGTGAGGTTTTGAGGTTACCCCTTTCCAATTCAAATAAAATTCTGTGCTGGGGAAGTAAATAACTTCCATGTCACTATCTCAGGGGTCTGAGATCTCAAAATAAATCTCCCTTGGTGGCATTCGCATTTTATGTTCACAACTACAGAACTTATTACTAACATATTATCCACTTGTATATATTTTGCTGAAAATAACAACTGTTTAAAATCTAGAAACTTCATTTATGGAGAGAGTTTTAGTATTTTTCACAAGAGCATCTGGTAAGTTCATTTTCTTATCACCTAGCAAATGACTTCGTCTTTTGGAACAGCTATGTCATTAATTTGTTTGCCTCAGAAATAATAATTATTTTCCCTTTTCTCCTTCCCCACATTCATTTTTTTTTGCTTCTTTTCTGACTTGCTTCTTCTCTCCCTCTTTTGCCTCTTCATTTTTCCTTCCTTGCTTCTTTCCCTCCTTCCTTCCTTCCTGCATTCCTTTCTCCCTTCCTCCCTTTCTCCTTCATTTTTCCTTCTTTCATTCTCACTTCCCTCTCTCTCTCCTTCTCTCTCTTTTTACTTCTGTAACTCCTTATTGAGCATTTATACCATGGGCTAAGGACTATGCTAGACCCTGGAAACAGCTCACTTAAAAAGACAAGACTGTCTCTCTCTAAAGGAGATTACAGGGTGCCTGGGTGGCTCAGTGGGTTAAAGCCTCTGCCTTCTGCTCAGGTCATGATCCCAGCATCCTGGGATTGAGCACTGCACCGGACTCTCTGTTGGGAAGCGAGCCTGCTTCCCCCCACCCCCCTGCCTGCCTCTCTGCCTAGTTGTGATCTCTGTCAAATAAATAAATAAAATCTTTAAAAAATAATCTGAGGGTCTTGAAGGGGCGGGGGTGGGAGGTTGGGGGAACCAGGTGGTGGGTATTAGAGAGGGCACAGATTGCATGGAGCACTGGCTGTGGTGCAAAAACAATGAATACTGTTACACTGAAAAGAAATAAAATATTAAAAATAAATAAATAAATAAATAAATAAAAGGAGATTACAGTCTAGGGGACACAGACAAGTAATCAGAAAGGTACAACCCAGTGTAATCCATGGCACAATAGGGGAAAATATAGAGTGTGTATTGGAGAACGTAAGCTAAGCATCTAATTTAGAGTTGGAGTCAGGACTCCTGGGGGTTGAATAAAAAGTTACCATGTTAAAGGCTTGGAGATGCACAGAACAGTCTCAATAAAACTTTAGCATGTGAAAGCTTAGAGATAAGATAATGTACATGTGAGTTGCAGTAAATAAAAGAAATTAAATCTGGCGGAGTTTCAGTCAAAGGGGGAATTGGAAGGGGAAGAAGTAGGAGGTATAAGTAGAAGACAGATCCTGAAGGGCCTTATACATCATGCTAATGAGTGTGCACTTTATCTTTACAGTGATAGTCATGGAGGGATTTCAAAAGGCATAACATGATCATGTCTACTTTTTAAAAAATTATACTGGGTCTCAGAAGGAGAGTGGGTTAAAGCGGCAAGGTTGGAATCAGGAGACCACATAGGAGGACGTATATGAGAAAGATAATGTAGGATGAACAAATTAGAATACTAAGTATGCAGATAATGATACACTGTATTTAATTAGATGCTCGGAAAGCTGCTGACTGGTTTTCTAGAGGTCATAGGGCAATTTTAAAAGCAGGAACGGAAGCCAAGTCTTCAAATCTGTGTGTTGCTTTTCCAGGTAGGTTTGTTTTGAGACCAACCATCACTCCTTCTTCTCCCTGCCCCCTCATCCATCCCAAATAGCTTGAGTTTTTCTCAGCCTTTAAGTGGGGAGTTTCTCTTTGACAATAATTTTACTCTTGGGAGCTGTCCAATATTCTATCACTGCATTAAAATATAAACTGACTTTAAAAAATAATGAAGGGGATATTATGCAGGCAGCTGTCAAGGGAATGATTGGAAATTAATCCTGAAATTCTGTTGTATCACACCTTGCAGATTGTAGTCTGTCCCCTTAAGGTTTTTCTCAACACACACCAATGATAGAAGGAAGGAGGATTAATCAAGTAACAAGTGTGTTCAGTGCTTTTGTGAGTTCAACACAGAATGAACACCATGGGGGACAGCAGAAAGACTCGACACAGTCTCTACCCTGAAGTTGTCTAGTGTGAAAGAAAAAAGCAAATGAGCATTTAATAATGTGTGTAACTGTTGAATCACTATGTTGTATATCTGAAACCAATATAATGTATATCAACTGTACTTCAGTAAAAAAGAATAAAAGCACTTCACCGATAGGCCCAACAAAACAAAACAAATGAATATGAGAATATCAATTCACTTAAAATATTACCTAATAGTATGTAGTAGTTCTGATTGCTCAGAATATGAAGAGGACCACTAGGAAAACCCTTCCAGAGGAGGTGGTATGTGAACTAAGCTTTGCATGAGCAGAGCAGAAGGGCGCACAGGCTAGAGGAGTGGTGTGGTATAGGCGTGGAGGTGTGAGTGACTGGATCATGTTGATGGTACTTGAGTGTGGGGCCTTCAGGAGTGAAGGCAAAGTACCAAGAAAGTGGGAAAGAAATTCAGCGAGAATGGTGTGGGCTATGCTGGATGGTTTTGAAGTCAGGTGAGAAATTTTAAGAAATGGGGACCCAGTGAAATCTCTGCAGTAGAGATGTTAAGGGAGAGAATAGTAAGATATCCATATGGGTAGGGGAGAATAGTGATTCCAAACTCCGCCTATAGTTCAACTTACCTGCTTTCATTCATCTTGACAAGTCAAGTGACTCCATCGCTATCTGTAATTCCGACTGTCTCTGATGCACCTTGTAGGCAGAATGACCTAGATGATGTGAAAATGCTCTGTGATCCACGTGATGATCATAGTTACTGCTCCCAATGCTGCTGCCACCTTCACATTCTCCATGTCTTTGCCCAAGTCCCTTTTCCAAAGTTCAGAGAGCTGACTCATTGTACTCCCTGCCTGCTCCCTGCCAAGGATCCTCTACTTCACAACCTTGCCTTGTAGAATTCTCTGTCTAGCTGTGGTTGATTGTGTCCTTTGATAAATTTTCATCTCTAACATTCTACACATCTGCTTTGACAGAAGACAGAATGCAGTCTGATTAAACAACCCAACAAAACAAACTGTAAACTCAATTCAACTTTAAAAACTGTGGGGGTGATTTGATATAAAATTAATATTTAATTTTTGATCTGAGTGTGGGGATTTTGCAGTCATGCCCTGAGTGTTCTGTTCCTTGCAGAGTTCCCAACAGGAGATTGCACAGCCTTGGTAACTGATGCCTTTTCTGCCTAAGTTCCTGACTGACTGCCCAGGAGGTACATTGTTGATTCTCCTTGTGCTAAAAAGGGCCAGCTTAGCAGGTTTCCCATCACGGCCTTTAGCTAATCTCTGTAGATGGCCAAGATGTTATAAAAAATATTATTTAGTCAGTTGACTTCAATTATTATGTCTCATTGACAACAGGACTGTGACTTCTTGGGCTCAGCTGTGTCTGTTTAAATCCTTAATTTCTGTAAATTCTTTGCAAGGCACCGTTCTGTGTGTTTTGCAGTAAGGGGCTGTGCATTTTTCAATAGGTTCCCCATGTAATGAAGATCCACAAAGACATGACTTTTGATTGATGACTGTATTTAAGAAGCTATTTAAGGAGTATTAGTTTTCCATGTTCTTTTGCTCGGAATCAGCTTTTTAAACTGCTCTTTCTCAGCAGCTTCATTCTGACAAGGAACATTTTGTTTGCATTTCATTTTTATTTTTAGGCATTTGCAAATGAGGTACCCTGAAACAGCAATCTGCTCTATCCAGAGGGGGGCAGGCCAGTGTCAAAAATTCATGTTTTCATTTTACAATTACCATCTAGCAAGTGAAGTGCCAGGCCCTGTTCTGGGCACTAATGATAAAAGGGGATGTCACGGCAACCCCGTCCTTACCCTGAGGAAGTTTACCGGCTAGGAGAGTGTGATTACTTACTAATATGATGATAATTGCTACCGAGTGGGAAATCCTGGGAGTTACTAGAACCTCTACCAGGAAGTGACGTAGCCTAGGGGTTCTAGGAAGGACTTGTTGAAGAAGTAGCAAATGAACACTTAGCTGAAGACAGAGGATTTGATAAGATAATGAAGAAAAAAATGGAGGTTAGGGATAGATAGAATAAATGAAATAAATGAATTTCCTTAGGTTGGGCAGAACTAAAAATAAGAGTTAGAAGGGGAAGAGTATGAGTAACATGTCTGGAACTTGGAGAATGAGGGTGAAATACCATGAATTGAGGCTGAAGAGAAAAGTGGGGGCTACATGACATGGAGGCTTAATAGGCATATGTAAGGATTGTGATTTTCATCTTCAGAGTATGGAGCAAACCATCCCAGACACTCAAGCAGTAGAATAACAGTATTTGATTTGCATTTGTATTTCTAAGGGATATCCCTGGCTGTAGATTTCAAAGTCAAACCTAGGTAGCCTGACTCCAAGGCCCAGGCCCCACTATCCTTCCCAAGAGTAAGAAGAGATTCCACTGGTGGCAACATCACCTGCTTGAGAGTCACTACCAGAATCTCTATTTGTCCAGTGTTCTTTCCTGTGATGGAGAGGAAAAAGTAGCAATGGTTGCTATCACTCGTATTCTTTAAGTTAATTCATGTGAAGTGTCACTACTTAAGTCCTAACATCATCAGTTTTGTTGATTATAGAAGATTTTTCAGTGTCATCCAGCATTGCACATTCAGTGAAAATAGAAATCTCACCGTCTGGTTTCAGACCTATATAACCAAATACTACTTGGATGACCCAAATCTGTTGTTTCACAGCAATCTCAAACTTCACAAATGCCACCTCAGCTGTTTCCTCTTGCTGGCTTTCCCATTTCAGGCAATGGCAGTGCCAGTACTTGGCTTCTCAAGATGATGCTATAGGACAGCTCACAGATATCTCTTCTCTTCCTTCTCTGTGTCCTATCCACCAGCGAGTTGGCAGGCCTGTAGACAAACTATCTAAGAACGTTCACCAGCCACATCAGCCTTCTGTAGGTTCTTAGAACATTCTAAGCTCTTCCGTGTGACCGGACATTGGTTCTTGAGGCTTCTCTTACCCCTAATGCTTTTTCCTTGGTTCTCTCTATGGTTAGCTCCTCCTTGTACTTCAGTTCTCATTTTAAACATTACTCTTCCTGGAGCTCTTCCAGGACTACTCTGTCTGAATCACTTTTCCCCACTGCCAGTGACTTCCCAGCACATCGTTTTATCTTAGGTCTTACTACAAATTCATTTTTTTTTGTATTATTAAGTTGCTAACTAGTTTTCTGTATCTCACGTTAGAAGATAAGCTTCTTGAAAGGAGGTCTGTCTTTGTATTTGCATACTTAATGTGATGCCTGGCACATTGCCAACCCACAATAATTGCATAAAATAAATGGAGAAATGAGCATGTGGTGATAGGAATGGTTTAGTTACAGGATCAGATAACCTTCTCTCTTTTTGTCTAGCTATATTTCATTGGCTAAGACACTGAATACCTCTGGTTTTTATTCTCTTAATCTGTCAAAAAAAAAAAAAGAAGCTAATGGTAACCATGTTGCCCTCTTCAACTAGGAGGATCACAAAGCCTTTAAGTGGAAAGTGCAGGGGCAGTACAAATATCCAGGGAAAATTGTTAATTCATGACCCATGACTTGGAAGGCTGGCAATCAGAGCTATGGAACGGTGACAAAAATGACAGTGTGGGGACCAAAAAAGAGACCATTTGTAACATTTTCAGAGTAATTAGAGCCACACAGACCAAAACATTATCTAAATTCTTTGCAGAAATACACTCAGCCATGGGGAATTATCTTCAAGTATTGGAAAGAATGTTCCAGAATCTAGTACTCATGCTAATGTCTACCACTTGAGTCCAGGGTTCACTGTTTAGGGTCTTTTCACTCAGCACAACTTTGTACCCAACAAAATTAAATTCTTGGGTAGAATAATTACATGTAAATGTTGCTCGGCTATTAGTCTCAAGGGGCCAATTTTCTAGCCATTTGTTGCCATCTGAAATGTCAAATTTATTACACAGAGGGCATGGTAATACATACAACATCCTCTGCTAAATAGGATATGAAAGGCACTAATCAGCACTGTGGCTGCAAGTGGTGAAAGCAGTAAGATGTTGCTTTAGCTAATAAGGTGATCTAAATTGATTACGTGAATTGTTTTAAGGAAAATAAAACATTCTTGTAATAGAAGTGCTACCTGAACATGGGTTCCTTAGTTCAAACACCGTCTACTCTTGAGAAGGCTAATTATTCCTTATCCTTTTGTATTTTTGTAGATTTCTCCAGAGCCTGGAAGAAAAGAAACTGGGCAAAAATAAAAGCTTTGGCCTTAAGTCCTGGCTCTACTGTTATCTTACTATGTGACCTTGGGCAAATCACTTACCTTCTCTGACCCTCAGTTTCAGTTTCCTTACATGTAAAGCTAAAGCTTGTGTTACTATGGTGGCCTCCTTCAGGCTCAGAAGGGAATTGTTAATTATGTACACAAAAGCTGAAAATGTTCTAGCTGTGTAGAACTGTGCTCTACTTAGTGGGCGTTTGTTGATTTTACCTGCCCAGTGTTATTTCTACTGCTTTTATTAATGGTGAAAGACTCTAAAATTCATTCGGGGGAAATGCTCTTCCCTTTATTTTAGTCCACATAGTTCAGTTTGGTTTTCCTAGAAGTTCATAAATGTTTTCATGACCCAGGCTTGGCCAACTGAGCATTCTATCGCCTTGGCCTTGGTGATCGGTTCACAGATAGCATTTGACTTAGACCAGGACAATGAGACATGATTTTGGTGTATATAGGGGGAGGTGATGGAAATAGATGAATTTTGCCTTTGGGAATATATTCTGGCGGTTATAAAACATGATGCAGAGTGGAGAGAGAGGGTGATACTGAGTTGCAATGACATGTTATGAGTCCTTGGATCTAGCCTCCTGGCTCCGACTTGAGATTCATTGAGACCCTGGTTTGTGCCAGGCATGTCTAAAGGCATTGACGATTCATCATTGTATGAGACAAATATGTCTTATTGTCATGGGACTCACATTTCAATTATATGAACAATAAATTTCCAGTTTAGGTTAAGTTTCAGTTGTTTCTTTTCTCTCTTGATCATGAAAATCTAGCATTTTCTGTCTTAATTTACAAAATGGACCCCAAAATCTATTTTGCTGAGATATTGTGAAAATAATGTACATTATTTGGCAGATAGTAGATGCTAAATAAATGATATTAAAGTGGACATTAGTCATTGTTTTTGGCCACCAGCATCTAAATCCCCTTCTGTTGTCTGGGGAATCTCCCACTTGATGAATCAGAACCCACTTTAAAGGCTGGCAATGGCAGCCCCCATGCAGTTAGAAATGGGCACCTTGCTGAGGCATCACAAATTAGATGTTGTGATACATACAGACTTTGAGTCTGAAACACCTTAAGCAATGGAATACTAAGTGTGCTATCTTTTTTCTGGAGAGCATGGTGCTAGAGGTGGCGATACACATGATGTTAAAGTCAACAGAGCCAGCAGTTCTAGCAGCACATACAACCTTGCCTCAGAGGTACTAACAGTGCGCACTGCACACTCTGTTTGGTAGTAGAGGCGATATGCTCTCAATAGACCATCCTTGAGAAAAGGGTGCTGGCTGTGTAATGTCAAACATGGTTCTTTGGACTTCATATGGAATATGGAAACTACCCACTTGCCACTGAGTACATCATTTTATGTTTAAATTAGCCATTTTATGTTTAAATTTGCAATTCAGACATGACTGATTCTTTAGTTACGATAATGTAATTTCAGTGATGATGATGGTGATAATAAGGCCCTTGTCAAACACTCAGTTTATAACATGGAGGATAGGAGAGGGGTGAGATAGGAAACTGGGATTAGGATGAAGCTGATCATACATACCAAGTGTGATGTGGGATGGTAAGAGATGATACAGACTGATAGTAGGTCTCTAGCTGTGTAGATGAGCAGAAGGGAACATATTTAAGAGAGAGATTGGAGATGAGGTTGACAGTTCTTTCAACCATCAGACCATTCACAGTCCAAAAATACCGAGAATTCTTGGCCTTAGATGCTAATGTTTGTCCAACTAGAGACATTTTGATTGCAGGGAGTAGAGTTCAGTTGCATATTATTGAAACTGGGTCAAAGAAAAACTAGGGGTAAAATTCAAGGTTGGGTTCCCTCATCTGTTGGGTGACTCAGCCTTCTTCACTTTTGTCCTTTGAAGTTGGTGAGCAGACATTTTCCCAGAAGATCCTTATGCTGATGACATCCAAATATTTTACAAATGGTAAATATGAAAGGAAAATGTTCATGAATAAATAATAAGCACTACTCATCAGCATTTCCTCTGGTGCTTTCTCAGGGTCCCAGATGCTGTAAGTCTAGCCTGATGAGCCACTTGTGACCTGGCAGGTAGGGGTGAGGGCACTCTAGTTCAGAAAGGGTAATCACTTTACATTGAGATGTGTAATTTCCCCCTTAAATTCATTAAAAGTTTCTGGGACAAATAAATAAAACATAATTGATACAGATCTAGTGTCCTTTACTTCCATACATCATTAAGAAGTTGTAATTGCTTCCCAACCCCCAGGAAGCTCTCATCTCCAAGAATAAAGTGTTAGTGTGCGATTCCCTGACAATTGTTATTATTCTGAGGAATTAATTTTCTCTAATTAGTTTTAAGCCCATTAACAGAAATAGACAGCTGAGCAAAGAAAGGGAGGTCTGAAAAAAGCATTTTCCTCAGACAGTTGTAAGAACTTTCCATGTGTGTAGCAATATGGTCACTGAAAATCAAACCTTGTTAAGAACCAAACAACGTTAATCAGGATATAACTAGTATGATTCCTAAAAGACACCTTAGCTCTTATTCTATTTTCTGAAAATCAGAAATCAACTATATTTTTTCTTTTCCAGTGGAAGTCGCCATACTAAGTTCTAAGGAACCCCAAAATCAGAGAAATGACTGAAATGAGGTTCACAAAAGGCTGGATTTAGGTAGTATCAGTACCTGCTTGGGATGATTCAAGATGCCTTGGGAAAGTTATGTTCTCTCAGGAAGTGGCTTTCTTATCCTGAATAACATAGGCTATAATTCCACCATGATTAAAAAAAAAAAAAAGTGATGTTTTGAGTTCCTGTCTCCTAAATGGTCCACTCACCCAGGAGGGGCAACATATCACTCTTTTTATCATCCAGGGGCTTGCCTCCCTTGGAGTTGAGCCTTGAAATCTGACTAGTATATGGTGATTTTGAAGGCTGAAGGCTGGTCTGCTGGGATAGAGTTGTCTTTGGAAGATATGGATCCTGACAGCTGTTGAGGTAAGCTAGGAGCAAATGGAGGAGGCCATGGGCTTCAGGATTGGTTTGGGAGGCAGTGGGGAGACTCTGAGTTTTTGAAGAGAGAGCTAACAAAATCAGCGCTATGCCATATGGTGGAACATGAAGGATGAATTTGAAGAGAAACTGAAGGATACAGGGCAAGTTAGGAGATCCAAGTAAGAAGTATAAGATATCAGAAAGCAGGATAGTAGAAGCAGCAAGAAAAGGATAGATTTTGGAAGTGTTTTTTTGGGTAGAATGGACAGGATTTAGTGAGGGGTGGGGTATAGTTTCAGAGACCCTGAGACTTTGGTCTTAGGTAACTAGGATGGTGTGGCCAGCAAGTGGGATAGGGAGGGAACAAAACCTAACACTTTCCCTGAATCTGAGACCATGGATTTGGTTTTAGTAAAAACAGCTAATACTATTTTTGGAGAGATATACTTATTGGGAAAATAATCTGAATTTCCTCTAAAGCAGACATTGGTTAAACTTATACACCTTTTGAACCAGGCGGGAAATGGAGCTGACTGGAATTTAGAGCTGTTGGGTTTGGAGAACACGCTCCACATAAAGGCACAGCTACAACTCGGCTCTCATGAGTTGCTGTTGTGCAAGAATAGGGCCAGGATTGCCAAATCATACAATTCTTGAAGAGAAGCCAGAAATCAGAAATGTTACATCAAGTCTCTTGATTCTTAAATGTTGGCAACTAATTCAACTAAATTCTTTTTCTTGAAACTCTAAGTGAGTCAACTCTAGGCAAGTCGGCAGTCCAGACCAGGGACCATGAGTTTGAGATTCAGTGAACCAACCTGAATTATTATGAAGTGGTGCAGAAGGGAAAGAGGCAGCTAAAGGTAGATTGTTGGAGAAATATTTTCCAAGAGGTTATAATTTTGGTAGCAGAGTGCTGGATACTCTGAGAGATACAGTCCATGGCTGTTGCCCTCAAAAAACAGACAATTTAGCTGGGATACCAGGCTGATGAAACAGCTGAAGAAAAATGCAGGCCATAATATGATTAAGAGCTGTGGAAAATAAGATTTCAAGAAAGAGAAATCAGCATTAAACAAAGAAATTAATGGAGATAATATGAAAGCTCTGGGCCTTAAATAGGTGAAGGAGAGCTTTCAAGAGAAAGCAAGAATGCACAGAGAACTAGAGAATTTTCTCCACACTCCGTTTCCAGGTCAATAACTGCAATTCAACAGGTCTTGTGATTTCTCCAGGGAGGCAAGGATGAAGTTTAGGAGAGTTGGTGGAAAGAACAAATTAAAAGTGGAACCTGGTTCCACACTAATGATTATTAACAGGACAGTTTGGGATAGTTAATTTATATTATTTTTGACAAGTTTTCCACATTCGAATTGCTGGCCCCTAGGCATCGAGCATAAGAATTAAAAAATAAATAAGTAAACCTGACTGGATTACATTAGGAGATGACACATTTCTCTAAAATAGTGAGATAGTCTCTGAAGCTGGAACATCTTATCCTGTACGGGCTTACTTCAGATTGCCCAAGGAGTGAGAAAAGAGGTTAACTGAACAGTGAGACCTCAAGAGAGGGAAGGGTGGTACAAAAGGGGAGATTTGTCCGTTTTTTTGTAACTGGGCTTTGGACATGCAGCAGAATGTCTAACAGAGTTTTCCCTGATAATACACTCTGTATTTGCTTCTTGCTTTCTTGTCTTTTTTTCTTTGCTATTTTCTTTTTCTTCCTTCCTTCCTTCCTTCCTTCCTTCCTTCCTTCCTTCCATTTTCTCTTTCTTTTTTCTTTCAGAATCTCTGACATTAACAACGAGGACACATTTATTTGTTCGGGAGATAAAGAAAATAGTCTCTTTGTCCTGAATTGGCATCAATTATTTTATTTAAATGAGCTTTTTACTGATAGGAGAATCAATTTGTGAATCACATTTGATTACCTCAATTCAGTTGCTGCAGAAGCTGTTTCCAGGCTCAGGTGAAGAGAACTGAGGATATACTTCTGCATTTCCCCTTCTGCAAGAGAGGACATAAGGATGTAACAACCTCACAGAAAACAGCATGACATTTATCTGACTGTTCAGCTTTGGGGATGAATGGCTCTCAGGGAAGGAAGCATTTTCAGAACTAAGATGCACTATTTTCCATAAATAGGTAGAGATTTGCATCTCCTGCTTTTCCAACCTATTTCCATTATGTTTGGGTGGAAAAATCAGGAGACATTTCTCCCACACAGCATGGGTTCTTATCCTTGATGCATTTTTGAGATTACTGGGCTCTTATCTGTGAAAAGGAAGTGAGAAGGAATGGACCAAGTGGTGGAGGGTCACAGCGCAAGACTCCAGAGGGAGCCATTCCTCCCAGATTTTTCTGGGACTGTCAGTTGCATGTTGAATCATGTAGTAGGTCGAACCCATGGTTCTCATATGATTCCTGAGAACTAAAATAATATCCCCACCAAAGTATTCTGTCTTCTCCATTATAGTGGGGATGATTTTGGTGGTACAGCTAATGGGATACTTGAGAGATGGCTAGAAGTCTCGTTTCAGAGAAGCTTTAATATACTGATGACATTTAATTGCTTTCTGGTTGACTCTGAAAAGTCAGATTTTAAGCAGTCTTTGGAGATTAGGTGAATTCCTTCCCTTCAGTTTCTCTTTTAAAGAATTTTGTTTCTTTCAGGGCTCCTGGGTGGCTCAGTAAGTTAAGCCTCTGCCTTTGGTTCAGGTCATGATCCCAGGGTCCTGGGATCGAGCCCCACATCGGGCTCTCTGCTCAGTGGGGAGCCTGCTTCCTCCTCTTGCGCTCTCCCTGCTTCTCTGTGTGCTTGTGATCTCTGTCTGTCAAATAAATAAATAAAATCTTTAAAAAAAAAAGAATTCTGTTTCTTTCACTGATAGTGTTATCAAGTACTTGAGCAATCACAGGATTATTCCTTTGGGTTAAGCAAGCATTTAAAGTTATACAGTTCAGTAAATGGTGCAATTATGCACATGTCCTGAGTTGCAAACAACAGATTAAAGCCATCCTTTACCCAAGATGGTAAAGTTTCTTCTTTTCTCCAAGTCTGAGTAAGGGCTGTTCTCTCCATTACTGAGATGTCCAAATCAGAGATCACTAGTCAGTGGCTGATGGGTGGTCAAGAACAATTCATATTTTTATTTCCTTGATGCCAAGTGATGTTGAGCACTTTTTCATGTGTGTGTTGGCCATCTGGATGTCTTCCTGATATGAGGAATTTGAGAAGCAGAGTGGGGGGGGGGTTGGCTTGGGGGGTTTAGGAGGTAGGGAAGGATAAAAATGAAACAAGATGGGATCAGGAGGGAGACAAACCATGAGACTCTTAATCTCACAAAACACAACTGAGTGTGTGTTTTGTGAGATTGCTGGGTGGGTGGTATGGAGAGGGTGGTTGGGTTATGGCCATTGGGGAAGGTATGTGCTATGGTGAGTGCTGAGAAATGTGTAAGCCTGATTGATGATTCACAGACCTGTACCCCTGGGGCAAATAATACATTATATATTAAGAAAAATAAGTAATAAAAGGTTACAGAAATGTAAAAAAAAAAAGAACTATTCACATTTGAATTCATTAAGTATATTGAACATTTATTATGTGCAAGACATTGAGCTCTGTGCTTAGGGTGCAGTGATGGATGGAGCCATACTACTTACCATCAAGAAGCTAACAGAATAGACAGGAAGACAGAAATTTTGATGGTTGGTAAGAGCCTGGAAGTCTGGGGATGCAACCTTCCTCAGATGACAATTGTCTTGAAGAAGAAATACTGTACAAAGGACCAGTTCTAGTTGGCATTCACTGAAAACTTTCCCTGTGCCAAACTCTGTCTTATACATATGCATTCACAGAATTCTCAAAACAATACTGTAAGATGAGTCATCTTGCATCTGTTTTATAGATGAAAAACCCAAGTCTTAGAGAAGCTGATTAATCTGTCCAGGTTAATATTACTACTGTCTGGGAGAGATAGGATTCAAATCTGAGACCTGATTCTTTTTTTTTTTTAATAAATATATAATATATTTTTATCCCCAGGGGTACAGGTCTGTGAATCGCCAGGTTTACACACTTCACGGCACTCACCATAGCACATACCCTCCCTAATGTCCATAACCCCCCCTCACCCCCCCATCAACCCTCAGTTTGTTTTGTGAGATTAAGAGTCACTTACGGTTTGTCTCCCTCCCAATCCCATCTTGTTTCATTTACTCTTCTCCTACCCCCTTAACCACCCATGTTGCATCTCCTCTCCCTCATATCAGGGAGATCATATGATAGTTGTCTTTCTTCACTAAGCATGATACCCTCTAGTTCCATCCATGTCGTCGTAAATGGCAAGATTTCATTTCTTTTGATGGCTGCAGAGTATTCCATTGTGTATATATACCACATCTTCTTTAACCGTTCATCTGTGGATGGACATCTAGGTTCTTTCCATAGTTTGGCTATTGTAGACATTGCTGCTATAAACATTTGGGTGCACGTGCCCCTTCGGATCACTACGTTTGTATCTTTAGGGTAAATACCCAGTAGTGCAATTGCTGGGTCATAGGGTAGTTCTATTTTCAACATTTTGAGGACCCTCCATGCTGTTTTCCAGAGTGGTTGCACCAGCTTTCATTCCCACCAACAGTGTAGGAGGGTTCCCCTTTCTGAGACCTGACTCTAAAGCTGAACTGCTTACCTATTGTAGTGCACTGCCTCTCTGGTTCACAAGACAGAGATTACTATGATTATTAAAAAAGCCAAACAGGAAATCTCCTAGAATCCATTTATGGGAAACTTGTGTGCACCAATTTGGTAAAAAGTGAGGAAAAACATAGAAAATTTAAAGAGAAAGTATTAGGAAGTCACTGACCATTATAAATTAATAGGAAATTGTACAATACAAAATTGGAAAGACAAAATTGGATAATGAGAAGAATAGAATGATTGATTTAATACAGTGTGTAAAGCATGTCTCGATAGGTGATAAATTGTGAACAGTTTTATTTTTGTAGCGTCAATGCTATTCCACCCTCCCTATTACTCAGGGCCAATCATACTGGCTTTCTTTTGTCTTGCTCAAAACACCAAACTTGTTGCCACCTGGAGGCCCCTGAAATCACTCTTCCCTCTGTCTGGCATGTTCTCCCTCTGGATCTTCCCTTATTCATCATCTTTGGAATCAGCTCAAGGGTCAGCATCTCAAAGAGGCCTTCTGTGACCTCCCGACCTAATGAGCCTAATTGTCCTCTATCTTATTTTATTTTTCCATAATATTGTACCCTGAGATGTCATATTTGTTTACAAGTTTACTTGTGTACTGTCTGCCTCCCTCTACTAAGCAGTAAGTTCTCGGAGGATGGGGATTCTATTTTGCTCACTGCTGTGTTCCCAGCTCCTAAAATCATGCTTAGTCTACATATTTGAACAAGTGCATTTGCTGGCTAAAATAACTGAAGTAGAGTATGCATTTATCTTATAATCTTCACTTCATGGGAAATAAAATAGGGCTCTTTGTGGTAATACAGCATGTACAAAGTCAAATAATAAAAATAAAGTGTAGAGTCAAGAATTGAACCCAACTCTCCTTTCCCCACTGCATGTCCCTGTCAGCTACTTCAGAAAAAGATTCCCTTGCCTTCCTTCCCTTTTGGGGAAGTACTGTCACATTTGGATATAGGATTCATAGACTAAAAAATATTTCTGTAATGACTGGGATTGTAATTCCTCCATGCACTCCTCTGTGCATGTCACTCATTCAAGTTCTTTTAGTTCTCAGGAAGATTTCCCTGTGTCAGGTATAGATGACAGGGTGGCAAAGCAGGGGAAAGTAGGCTGTACACCCGAAGTCTGTGTCATGGCTGTGACTCTTGCTGTGTGACCTTGGGTCCGTCTTATCTTCTGTCTGGCCTTGTTAAATGAGCTCAGTGACCTAAGATTAAATGATTCCTAGATGGGTGTTTCAGTATGAGGTTGGTAATGCTGAGCCTGGACATGCCCTGCGTATCTTTCTGTGGGTATGTAAGGTTATTAGGAAGTGATCAGACACTAATGATACAGCTTGATGGTTTTTTCATGCTTGAAGATAAAGTATTTATTGTTCTTGGAGTTGATTTTATTGGTTCCAAGTGCACTGCTCATTAAGTCCTTGTGGATTGAAAGATGGATTGAATGAAGACGTTTGCTCAAACCTTCCTGCTTAGGGTATTATCACTGTTTTATTTTCTTACTCACAAGCAACAAAAACTAATTTTAGCTAAACTGACTGAAAGGAATTTTTCAGAAGGTTTCCAGGGGACCTACAGACTCCAAAAAAGGTTGGAGAATCATACTTGAGGACAGGGGGATCAAAGAGAGTAAAGGAGAGCTTGCAAAAGGGGAAGCAGGCAATAGTTCTGTCACTGGAAAAAGAGAATCAAGACCATCCTGTGGCTTCATTCACTTTGTACTGAAAACCCTCAACCCATATCCTCTTCCTCAGCAACTTACACAGGGTCAACATCCTGGCAAGGATGCCTGAGGCAGCCCCAGGTAGTAAGGAAAATGAGTCCATGCCAGTTACTTTAATAGAAGGGCTTCAATGGAGGGAATTTGGATGACATGCCGTAGTGAAAATGAACCTTGAGATAACACAGTGTCTGCAGGAAGAAGTTAGTGTGCTCCAACTGGATAATGAGAAGTTGGTGTCATTGGACTAGAATCTTGGAGAAGAAACATGGAGGAGCAGAGGCCCAGACCTTTGCGGGAAGACCCTGGGCTAGTTGCCACTTTCTCTAGTGTGGGCAGAGGGTCCTCATAGGGCTGGGACGCACCCTCAGAGGTCAGGAGCTGCCTGGCTGTGGAGAGGAGCCACTTGATGTTCTCCTCCTGTTGTCCGCCTTCCCTGTAGACAGAACCAGTCAGGAAGCCCCTTGACCAGTGAAGTACAGCCTACAGAGATCCAGGGTATTGCAAAGCCGGGTGGACAAGGGAGCTGGGAGCTGAATCAGTGACCTAATAACCGGCAGAGCCTGCCGCTGGTGAAACCTAGGGCAAGTGCTCACCCTCTGGCTCATTGGAGCAGGAATAGGAAGCATTGACCTTTTTCTTCTGTCGTTGAAAGTAGGCTCCTGGAATTATGTTCCCTGTACTAGACCCATGGGAAAGAAGTAATTCTGCAGGAGGAACTATAGGCTGTACTGTACGGAATAAATGAAACCCGGGGAGGAAAAAAGCCACATATCCACTGTCGTCCCTTAGTAAGAGAAGTCTTGGCCGAGTGCTGATGAATATTGGTGTGATTTTACATTATGTATAAATATATGGAATTGACCCTTCTTGTCCTTTTCCAGCATGAAAGCTAGTTATTTATATGAGGCCACAAATTGCAGATGCCCTGTTTAGATGGGGATTATAAATCCCCTACATTGAACTTTAATTGGGGCCAGATAAAGAAAAAAGTTTTTCTTCCACGGTTTGGAGATTTATATAGGGTACTTAGAACCTGTTTATCCCGGCAGACAGAGAAATGGTGGTTTACATGTATTTTCGTGCTTGTGACTTCAAAACACAAAGCCCTGAGCAGCTTGTTTGTTTTGCAAATCCTTATCACACCCAAATTATTGTTTGTGGAAGGAGGGAGGAAAACAGTTTAGAGCAGCCCCCCCCCCCCCCCGTCTCCCCGCATTTCTCTATTTTATGCCTCAAGAGATACACACAAACATGTAATAGATCTGCATTTGGAGGAATTCAATGCATGTAATTAGTGCACCGGCAGCTTCGAATTTCTTGAAATTAAGAACATTGATTCTTTGCTGAAATGAAAGTTACTTGCAGATACTTTATTCCTTTTCTTCTAGTTTTTCTAAAACAACTTGAGCCTCTTTTCCAAGTCAGGTTTTTCACTTATGTTTGATGCTACTTGACTCAGAAGACTTAGATGGGCAGTTCCTTAAAATTAAAAGCTCTCATGGATTTCTTCAAGGGTGGTAACAAAGAATTATTGACCCGCTAAACTAGAGAAGCCAAAAGGAAGGTCAGTTGTCAGCATTGCATATAAATTTGTTACTTGGAAAATGCTAAGAAAAAAGTTAAAGTTGTCAACAGTCTACTTAAAAACACACACACATATGTATCAATTAAATGAAATTCTTATCTCCTCACAAATGAACTTGTTGGTATGAAAGCATTTTTATATGCATATTGATTGATATATATATGTATAGGCAAAATACAACTAAGAGCTACATATTAGTCTGAAATTACTATTTTTTCAGATAATAGTATACAGATATTTTCCAGGTCATCACGTAGGGATTGCTCTTTATTTTACACAGCATGATTTTTCAAAATTTAACTCCATCCCATTGGTGGACATTAAGATAGTATTCCAAATTTGCATTACCAGAAACAATGCCGCAGTGAACATCCTTGTACAGCTGCCTTTACCTATTTGTGTTATAGTTCCGGTAAGAGAGACACTACATCAAAAACTGACAATGTACTATATGGTGGCTAACATAATAAAATTAAAAAAAAAAAAAAAGGAGAGAGAGAGAGAGAGAGATGGGATTGCTGGCTGTTTGCAGAGAGATCCAGTTCAGAATCCTATCTTGCCTTTGTCTATTTGATCTGCTTCAATCTGGAGTAGTTCCTGAGACTGTTTTAATGGTATTAACGCTTTTGAAACTGCAGGAGACCAGTGACTTTGATTTCTTTTTGCCATATTTTTAAAAAGATTTTATTTATTTGAGACAGAGAGGACAAGAACGAGAGAGACAGAGAGTCAGGGGCAGGGTCAGAGGGAGAAGGAGAAGCAAAGCCCCCACTCAGCAGGGAGCCCAGGACCCTGGGATCATGACCTGAGCTGAAGGCAGACACTTAACCGATGGAGCCACCCAGATGCTCCTCTTTTGGCCATATCTTCATTTCTTACTATACTTTATTCTGAGAAAGCACCAAAATAGGTTATCTGGGCCATGACTTTAGGGAAGTAATGCTCAGCCCTGGCTGTATAGGAGAATCTCCGGAAGACACTTAACAACAACAAAAACAAACAAACAAAAACAAAAAACCTTTTCCAGGGCTCCATTCCTGGAGTCTGATGTAATTGTTGTCAGGTGGAGCTTGTGTACCTGTATTTTTTAACATTTCCTTGGTGATTCCATTGAGCACCCTGTCCTGAGAACTACTGAGTTACATATAGACAAGATCAGCGGCATAATTTGTGGGGTCCAGGGCAGAATGAAAACGAGAGGTCCCTAAGTTCAAAAATAATGAAGGTTTTAAGATGACAACATCAGATTGTTAAGCCCAGTGTGGGGTACTAAACATGGCTCCCCGTGTGACTGCAGCCAGACATTGGTACACCACGGCTGGTATAAGGAAGAAATCCATGCAAATCAAAGGTCTGAGGGAATGATCCCATAAGAAAGGAGAGCAGAGACATAAGAAGTATCCATGTGCTCCCTTACATTCCCAGCTCTCTGATATTTCAGTGAGGCCATATCATCAGGCCTGGATGAGGGACAATGAGTAGATAGGCTGAAGAACAAGTCTGAGTTCGCCATGCACTCTGTGGAGCCTCAGTTTGAGAAGACAGTGTCACAAGATGGTGCTCCTTGCATTGGTAAGGAGCCCTGAGTGAAGGTGGGAAGCAGAACACCTTGGCAACTCCCATCAGCTATGTACCATGAACGTGAAATAAATCTTGGTTATACTAAGCCACTGGAATTTGTTACAGTCCAGTGACAAGTACAGAAAGGTATGAATCAAATGACATAGGATCTTAGAGAAGTGAGAGCTGATTTCTGGCTGTCAGCATCAGTCAAATTTTCATGGAAGATGATACATATGAAACAGGATGGATAGGATTTGCAAATGTAGAGTTGGGAAGACAAAAGTTGTATTAGTTAGCTACTATTACATGGGAAACCGCCCCCAAACTTAGTGGCTGTCATCTCTCATTTCTCATAAGATAATGGGCCAGCTATGCAGTTCTGCTCTTGTGGGCTAGACACAGTTAATGCACACTGAGTTGTCTTCTGCATCAGTGAACAGCTGCTGGGATGGTTGGGGGCTCACTGGTTTAGGTTGGCCTTTTTCATATGTCTGGAGCTTGGCTGACTCTTGAGTGTTATTCCCTGGCTCTCTTTCAACATGATCTTTCATGTTCCAGTGGGGCTGCCCATACATAAATGGTGGCAGGATCCCAGAAGGGAGGAGAGTGGAAGCATGTAAGGCCTCCTTGGCCTTAGGCTGAAAACTGGCACAGTATCACTTGTACCCCATTCTCTTGGTCAGTGGAAGTCACAAAGTCAGCTTAGATTGTAAACCTGGGAAAATAGTCTATACTTTCTGATCTCTGTTTTCTGGCCTTTGGAAGGGGCTCAGTATGTATGGGTCGAATGTGTAAAATAGTGGACCAAATTGCCTGGACAACAGTTCTTTGGAGCCCTTGTCTTCTGACTATTTTATACTCTTGATGAAGGTTATCTCATCCTAGACCCCCAACTGTAAATCTCCAGCCCAGGTCTCTTCCCTGAAATTTCTCCCATAAAACCAATGGACTGGGGTGCCTGGGTGGCTCAGGAGCTTAAGCCTCTGCCTTTGGCTCAGGTCATGATCTCAGGGTCCTGGGATCAAGCCCCATATCAGGCTCTTTGTTAAGCAGGGAGCCTGCTTCCCCTTGTTCTGCCTGCCTCTGTGCCTACTTGTGATCTCTCTCTCTCTGTCAAATAAATAAATAAAATCTTTTTAAAAAATGGACTTTTGATATCTCAGTTAACTCCTATGTGGGCAGCTTATACTTAACATGTACAAAGCTGGTCTCTTTATGTTCCTCTCTGCTAGATGTTCTTGTCCCCTAGTTTTTCCCATTTTAGTCATTAGCAGCCCTGTTGTTCCAGTTGCTCAGGCCATAAACCTTGGAGTCATCTTGGTCTCTCCTCTTTGTCTCCTACTTCATGTTCAGTCTATCAGCATGTCGCGTCCCCCCTATTTGCTGTACATGGACAGCATACAAATACTTCTCAGCATCTTTCCCACTGTCCCTGGATCCATGTCATCATAAGGGTTTTCCTTGATTATTGGAACAGCTTTTTCTCTTGTGTTCTTCTTCTGCTGGGACCTCTACAGTCAGTCATTTGACACAGTCGTTAGAGTGTTTTTTAAGATTGTGAATCATTTTATGTCACTCCCCTGATTAAGACTTTGCAAGAGTTTTTCATGTCCCTGAAAGTAAAAGCCTAAGTGTTTACAAGATTTTACAAATCTCCACAAGAACTGGTCTCCTGTTAGCACTTGCTCTCATTTCCTGCTACTCTCCTGCTCATGTTCATTGGGCTCCAACCACACAGGCCTCCTCTTTGCTTCTAGAATGCACCAACAGACACCTGCCTCAAGGTCTTGAGTTTTATCCTTCCCTCTGCCAGGACTACCATTTGTCTTGAGACCAGCATGCCTCACTCTCTTGTTTTCTTCAAGTGTCTACTTGAGTGTTACCTTCTTCCCAATGAGAACTTTTCAGACTGTGTATTTAAATAGCATCTCCCAGAACTCTACCTCCATCCTGTGCTTTTATTTCTTCACAGTCCTTCGAAACTTTGATATGTTCCATAGTTGCCTGTTTGGTTATCATTCAATTATTTTGACTAGAACATAAATTCTAGGCAGACTGGGACTTTCTTTGTTACTTGTTCTGTCTCCAGAAATCGTAGACATATTTTTTAGATCATTGTATAAATAGGTTTTTAAATTCTTACAATGGGTGACAGACTGGATAAGATAATCTTTAAGGTTAGTACAACAACTAGTCTATGATGTCAATGGGAGTACACATTGAACTGCTTTAGAAGTTCTTTTTGAGATGCACAGGCATCTAACATTGCTGTTTTCCCCTCCAATCTGTTCTCTTCCCTAGTGCCTACATTGGATGATTTTCTGTCTCCCTTCTTCTCTTCTTTTTTAAAATTTTTTATTTTTTAAATTAACATATAATGTATTATTAGCCCCAGGGGTACAGGTCTGTGATTTGCCAGGTTTACACACTTCACAGTACTCACCATAGCACATACCCTCCCCAATGTCCATAACCCCACCACCCTCTCCCTACTTCCTCCCCCCCAGCAACCCTCAGTTTGTTTTGTGAGATTAAGAGTCTCTTGTGGTTTATCTCCCTCCCGATCCCATCTTGTTTCATTTTTTTTTCTTTCCTACCTCCTAAACCCCCCATGTTGTCTCTCAAAGTCTACATATCAGGGAGATCATATGATAATAGTCTTTCCCTGATTGACTTACTTCGCTCAGCATAATACCCTCTAGTTCCATCCATGTTGTCGCAAATGGCAAGACTTCATTTTTTTGATGGCTGCATTGTATTTCATTGTATATATATATACCATATCTTCTCTATCCATTCATCTGTTGATGGATGTCTAGGTTCTTTCCACAGTCTGACTATTGTGGACATTGCTGCTATCCCCTCTTCTCTTAATGAACACTTTCTCCTCCCTCACATCTAAGCTCACTAGTCAGTCACCTCCTTAAATTTTCTGGCCACGTTCTCCTTATATTACTTGATAGTACTGTTTACTATTTCATTATAGCATTGTGATACTTATGATAGTGAAAAAATTATACTTTTACTGGTGTGATTGTTTTTATAGATTTTTTTCCCCCAATTGGGCTGGAAGTTCTGGGAGTCTGTTGGTTCTGTTCCTCAATGTATCAGAGCATCCAGAGTCTGGTACAAGGCCTGATTCACAGCAGGCACTGAATGCCTTCTGGGGACTGAATATGAGATGGAATGAGTGAACCTCTCTTACCCAGACTGTAGTGTTCTCTGATCAGTGATTCTGCATCTCCTACCTCCAGTTACTTCTAGTGGCGATATCTAAAAATGGATACTATCTTTGAAACCCTTGTTAGCCCTTGGTCTCAAAAAATTTTTTTGAGGTTGGGCTAAAGGGTTGAATGGGGAGAAGAATCTTAAATCTGATTAATAAAAGGACTGGGTCACAGGGACTTTTTGATAACACATTATATTAGAGGTTTAAAACTCACAGTCAGCCATTCGGGGTACTCTTTCTATCCATCCCTACAAGACTGTTTGTGAGGCTGTCAAAAACCAGGACTTAGGGATTTTCTTCCAAGACAGTGCTGCACAGAAGCTCTGATCTTGACAAATTCTTTCTGGGAGGCAGTGTCATCTGTTAACACCCAGGGACAATTAGATTTATTTAATAAAAACAGAGTGGTATTAGTAAAGTAGCTTGAAAATGTCCATGGGGTACATTAAAATTGATTTTAAAGTCGGTCAGAGATGTTCTGTACCTAGCCCATTTTTGATGTGTAGGCAAGTAAATTCAGTTACCAAGTGATGTGGTTTAGGGAGGGGGAAAAAAAAAGTCTTAGCAATAGGTGAACTGCTAGTCTTATGAAAACTCCAGGTAGGAGATTCCACCCCAGCATCTTAGAATCCTGCAACCTTAGGTGGGAAGAAATTGCCAAATTTACCTTCCTCCCTCCCAGCCTTCTCTTTTTTGCATATTCTTTCTATCCCACGCAGTGCAGGGGTGGAGGAGCCCCGAAGTCAACAGATCTGAGTTCAGATGCTGACTTTGCCACTTACTAGCTGTGTGACCTTGGGCAAGTGAGTTCTCCTTTCTGAGCCATGGGCTCCTTACTTGTAAAAGATCAATCACAGTAAGATTGAAGGCCATGCAGAATTTCAGGGGAATATAACAATGGATGGACGTGGCTCACCTTGTACCTGATGTAAAGAAAATGCACCATAAATGCTGATTGTTATCCTCATTTGGAATGTTTCCTCTATATTACACCTGAGAAAGAAATGAATAACCTTGATCCTTCCTCACAGTCAGCCTTTCCAGGGGGATTTCCCCCAGAAGTCGGATCCTGGTCCTGTAGCTCCTTAGGCATTCGATTCATGTGAGAGCGCTTGCCATTTAACACACAGCTGAAAATGATTTTTACTCTGAGAACTCTCCACTCCTCCCTGTTCCCTGTCTTTTCCTCACCGAAATGGAAATTTAATGTCTGAAGGAAATGTCAGTTATTTCTATATTGATCTTGAGGGACAACTTATTTCTGTTTGAAGGAGCATAGATGTTTGGGCTGGACATCACTGAGAAACGTGAAGAAAGCAACACTAACCCTGTAGGCAAACCACAGGATGGCTTTAAAAATGGATTTTCGTTCTCTCCTCTCATCTGCCAGCTCTCCTGGTTGGGACAGAGGCTTCTTCTTTTCCCAGTGGGGTATTAGGGGAGAAACAATCAGCGCACTGAACTCAGAGAAGGAAGAAAGGAGGAGTAGATGAGACTTGCTTTGAGCTCCAGGTAGATTTATAATGATGGCGATGAGCGAGCCCCCCTGTGCTTGAGTGTTTCTGGTCTCCAGGGGAAGGCTGGGCAGAAGCTGGAAGGCGGAGTTGGTTTTGTAGACTCTTGCTGAATTACTGTTGCAAGTATCTCTGGCATGATGGGGGAATTAGCCTGTGACTTGGGATCAGAGATTGGGATTCATCATGTATTTACCCATTCATTCATTAATTCCAACAAATACGTACCAAAGACTAACGCATACCCACCGCTTTTCTAGACCCTTGAAACTACCATAAATGGTGAGACAGGTTTCCTGCTTTCATGGAGCCGAAAATCGGAAGAGGGAGATACTGTAGATTCTGAGGTGTTCTGTTCCCGGAGATATGCGGATGGTGGGACAGGTTTTCAAGAGGCGTGAAGGGCCTCTTTCAGTGTGTTGGTCATGGAAATGTATCCCTGTTGGCTACTTTGAGAGAAGCCAATCAAATTGAAGCCAGGATCCTGTGGGAATCATGTTTGAAAACACGTTGTTCTCATGAGTAGTTGAGTTTTATGTGGCCAGAGATTTTGAATCATGGAAATTTTTCTTGTCCAGCTGGGGAGGAGAGAATCTGAATGCATTGTTGATGCCTAAGCTCCATGTTCTAAAATAAAAGGTCAGAGAGTGTAAGGACAAGTTAAAGAGGCTGAATTATCCAGCTTAAAAATAAGGAAGTTATGTTTCCCCTTTCTTTTCTTAGAGCACTTCTTTTAGAAAACTTGTAATGTTGAGAAAAGTTGTAACTTGAATTCTTTCTCTGACCTTTGACAGGTAAATCTTTTAAAAAGCCTCTTGGCAGTTTTACAACCCTGGATGGTCTTTCTCAGGGACCTAGGAGGCACTCCTTTGAAATGTTGACATCAAGGGAGAGCACATCCCATTTCCCACTTTCTGTGGGGGCCTAACTTCAATGGGCACCATTTCCAAAGACAAAAGTATTTCCTGTCATACAGATGTGAACAGTTTACTTTTCCGTTGTATAAAGGCAATTAGCTAACACAGGCCATCACCCCAATTACCAGGTAAATTTAGGATAAACCTTGTGACAAATGGTGCTGTCGAGTCCTCTGACTTGGGTGTAATGGGTTGTATCTGCTTGATTGTATGAAAATCTAAGATTGCCTGTTTCAGCAATCTCTTAGTGGCTTGCCTATGCTACATATCCCATTCTGATTTAATGCTTATTCAATAATAAAACTATTTTCTTGCTCTTCCCTCTTCGTGGAGAGGTTTTTCAGTTGGGAGAATATCTTATTTTGAATTATACTCCTCAACAATAGCAAACATAACCCATAACCCATTTGTAGGAGTTTCCAATTGCATTGCAGCCCCACATTTTAACCAGAGAGCTTTGGGTAATTTGTGAAAGTTTGACATACTGTGGTTCAAGTTTTTGAAGTAGTTGAGCTCCTTCTTCAAATGAAACCTTATGTGGAACCCAGTGTATTAACCTGAAAAGAGTTGGTGACCTGAAGAGGGACCACAGATTCTCAGCTCTGAGTCCTGCCTCCTCTCTGTCCCCCTTGCTCTGCATCCACTGGGAGCCGATGGGGAGCGGGGAGAATGGAGAGGTTCTGCAGAGTATGGTGGATACATAATACCACCATCTATCTATCTCTCTGTGCCTCATGCCTTCAGCTCATCATGTTGCTCTACTTTCATTAGGTTTCTCCCTTAAACTGGAACATGTTTGATCCAAACTACAACCTGTGTTCTCCTTGCCAGGTTCCAGATGCCTTCCATTCTGAATCACAGTTAGACCTCACACCTTGTGTGTAATAGATTTTTATGTTTGTGAAATACATTTTTGTGAAATAGATTTTTGTTTTCATTCCCATTTTACAGATGAGTAAACAGAAGTTTTCCTACACTGTATCATAATTGTATGTCCATTTGTCTGTCTGTCCTACTACATTGTGCTCCTTGAGGACAGGGACACATTTCCTGTCCAGTTTGTCTGGCACTAGTACTGGACAGGCCATAAATATTTATAGAATGAAAAAGTATGCCTGCACACTGTCATGCAACAGGAGAAAAGACAAAGCTAGATGCAAATCCCTATCTGTTTAGTCCTAAGATCTCCGTTTCTTGTTCTTTTATTTTTAACTTCTCTTTTAGAGAGAGAGCAAGTGTGGGTACACATGAGGAAGGGTAAGAGGAAGAGATGGTCTTAAACAGTCTCCACACCCAGAATGAAGCCTGATTCAGGGCGTGATCGCATGACCCTGAGATCATGACCTGAGCCAAAAATCAAGAGTTGGACGCTTAACCGATTGAGCCACCGAGGTGCCCCTGTTCTGTCCTTTTAAGAGACAGCTCTGCAGCTGGTGCCTGAGTTGATGGAGGTGCACAGGGTGTGGGAAGAGGAAAATAAGTATCTTTTTTGCTTAAGCTAAAGCTGATGTATCATGCATTTTTACTGTCCTGTGTTTACTCTATTACTCAGAGTGAATGAGTCCACCACTCAGTAGTGGTAAAGAATGGTGTAGAGAAAATTACATTTACTTTATCCTGCCAGCTTCTGGAAATCACAGAAGTCCTAGGTGTCATCACGGGTGTTTAATCTCCTGAAAATGAGGGTGGCTGCCATCTGCAAATGACACAGCTGGGGACACACTTTTTCCTTTAGTTGACACTAAAGGACCAACTTTGTTCTGGGAAAAGAGACACTGTCATAATAAAAAGGATCTAGATCCATTTGGCTTTCCTGGGAGATAACATTGACAGTTTCAAAGATGTAGTCTCTTAAGGAATATCTCTTTGGGGTGAGACAGGATATTGAATGCAGGTTTGGGGTCTGAGAGGCCTGTGGTAGAATCATGGATCCCCCATTCATCATTTGAATGACACCGATAATGTACCCAACCTCGTAAGGCTTTAGTTTTCCCTTCTGTGAAACAGGGATGATATCACCCATGTCATAAGATAGTTGAGAGTATTACATATGAAGGGGCTGTGAAGGATTCAGCACATTTCCTGGCACATAACAACTTTGACTTGAAGCTTGTTGACTTTTGCCCACTAGCCCTGAGTGAGGATGGTCTGTGCCTGGGCAGAAGAATTGGGTGACACTCCTGCGATGACCAAGGGCATTCCCAGGAGGGGACCAAACCAGTGAAGAATGGGACCAGCACAGGGAGAATCCCAGACAAGGCTCCTTTCCTCACACTTGCTGCTGTGCATGGACAAGGAGCACTTGGGCATTTGCCCTTTGAAAAACGACTGGCAAGGCTGCAGGCTTTTCCTTATAATCACAAAGATGAGAAAAGCCATTTTGGGTCCACCTTAGATGGATTTGATCTCTAATAACTCCTCACAGTGTTTGGACTTTCTGGGGTTTCCTCTCTTTCATAGCCACTTGGGAAAATTCTGCTTCCAAGGCAAGAGTTTTAAAGTAGAAAGAGCATGTGTGGGCATGGGAGCCAAATCCTAGCTCTACTTGTTAATCATGATGTGAGCCTTGAGGAGTCTGTGTATCTCTGGACTCCAGTTTCCCCTTCTGCACAATGTGGATAACAACCCTACCTCATAGCTTATAGATCTGCATGGCCCAGCATGACTGTTTGGAGTCTTTGGCTGTTCACTTGCATGTCCTAGAAAGGACTTATCTTCAGGAAGCCTTGATCAAACATCTTGTATGTACCCAAGCTGTTATACCTACCCCTCACATCCTGATCTTCACCTTGGGCATCTAACCTTCAGGGTGAACTCACTCATGCCAGACCTTGAGCTAAGCCATTTACATGCTTTATCTCATATAATCCTATCACAGACCTTATTATGATAGTAGACACAATTATTAATAAATAATAGCAGGCACAGTTATTATAATGATTGTGCAAATGAGAAACTGAGGCTTAAGAGGCTAAGCCCAAAGTCCCATAGCTGCTGAGGATTGGAATAGTTTTAAAACAAGAAGTGTCCTTTAAGTACATACTTTGCTATACTGGACATTTTAGTTCTCCACCCCCCTCCCCACCAGTGATTTTCCTTGGTTCTGGGTCCCATTCAAATCAAATCTAAAATGTCTACTGGCATTAATTCAGTTTTTGTCTTAAATCTAAATATATGTGTTTCAGAAATAAACTGATTCTAAATATTTGCAGAAGTACCTGGTCACCTTCATAGTATGAATTGTTAGGTTATCTCTGCTCAGGGCAAAGAGTACTTTGATGAATTTACCCTGGAGACCAGGGAGCACACAAATTCTCTTGTCTTTTTCCCACTCAAGGGGAGTCTGGTTTTGGTAGGAGCACTTGAGAGAAATCCTGTGCATCCTTGGGAAAGCCACTTTACCTCTCTGAGATGCTTCTTGATTCTCCTATACTGTGTTGTCTCATGGTCTTTCCTTCCTTTAAGAGGGAAAGACTTGGAAACATATCTCTTATCTCTGTTTCAGGTGGTCCAAGGAAACAAAGACAAACACTCTTCTTCTCACAGAGTAGGGACTAAAACCGAGCATGTATGCAAAGAAAAATGAAAAATGCCTGTTATTTTCTGCAGGCTGGAGAATGATATATACTCCTTGGGGTAACCTACTACTTGGGAATTAGTCATTCCACATCGTGTTCTCTCTGCTGCTTGAAGTGCCTCATTTTAAAAATGTTAAGATTTTTTTCCCTCTCACTTAACTGTAGGAACATTAAATGCACAACTTTATCAAAATGACATAAGATATATGTTTCTGCCAACAGCAACAGGAGAGGATTAACAATTCAAATGGTGATGGGGAAAAGTTCCTCTCAGACATAGGAAGAAGGAAGTTTGATTAGGGATGCTGCTCTTTCTTCAGCCTGAAGCCTATGATTACACATTCAGAGTCCCCTACGTACCAGTGGAAGAGAAAGTTTTAGGTTATGATGGGGAAAAGTTATATTTTATGATATTTTGTTTTGTCTCTTTGAGATCAGGGCTACCTATACACATTTGTTGACTCTACAACTGTAAACATGTTTCAAAAATAATCCTCAGTTATCTGAAGGCTGATGCCTGAATTTGATCAGGACTTACACTTCTAGCTAGTAGCAGACCCTAACACTCTAATCCTGTGAAAGGTGGGAAAACCAACGTTGAAATGAGATAGGGAATGGGAAGTGAATGTGAGACTGTGGATCCCTGAGAGATGAGGGGGAGGGAGAGTAAAGGGTTGTTCTGTGGGGTTAGTGTGGCACACCCAGAAATAGGATTCCATGCTTATAGATGACAAATGGCCTCTTCTACCACCTGGCCAATGAAATGAAGTGTTCATATCCGATGAGAAATTTTTGAGGAAGAGAGTTGCTAAGATTCTGGATGGAGGAATGGAACTGCCTTGATCTTATAAGGAAGAGCATAGGATTTTGTAAAATCTGCTATCATTCTAGCAGGAAGAAGGAATGGATGTTCTGATTTCTCAAAGTCCTTTCTGGTTTGTGATTTATATGTATTAGTAGACTTTCCACAGCTGTTTTGCTTACCATCTTCTTAACCAGGAGTGCCTTTAAGGTTGGTTGGGTGGGTTGGTTAGTGGTTTTTTGTTTTTTTGCAGCTAACCAGTCCAATCTCATTTTCCAAAACCACAGAGCATGAGAAATTATGGTAGCTAAGGTGTTGATATCGAGGAGACTCACAGAACTTTCTCATGTAATGACTAAAGGCGGGGTTCCCCTTCAGGGGAAGAGGAAGGAATGGTGAACTTGACCCAGATTTGAGATGATGGGGTGATTCTGGGTGCAGTCTGAGGTTGGCCATTTAGATTAACCCTCTAGCTCCCCAATATCTGGATGGGCCAATCTCGGACTTGTTCAGTGGAATGTAGGCATACCATTTTTAGATTTATTATGTTTCTTCTCTCAAGGACTTTGTAATCACTGCCTCTTTTCCTGGAATTTCTTTCTGTAAGATCTCCTCCTGACTAGTTCTTTCTTGAAATTCATCACTGAGCTCAAATGTAACTTCTTGAGAAAGGACACCTTTTATTATATTAAGTAAAAACCACATTCCCTTTACTCACTATTCATTTATTTTCTTCCTAGTTTTCATAATTTTCTCAAATGACCTTGTTTATTTGTTCATTATTTGTTTCTCCCAACTTGAATGCAAGTTCTTTGTGAAGAGGAACATTGTTCTTTGCGAACAGGAACATTGTTCTTTGCTATCTCTCCAACACCTAGAAGAGCACCAGGTGTGTAATAGGAAAAGAGTAAGGGTATATTGTGTTAATTCATAACCATGAGTTATGAAACATGGAGCCCAGCTCAGAAATCACTGCTTAAGAGGACCGAATGTTTCCTTTCTTAATTATTTAGGAATGTGATTGTAGGGAGCAGGCATGAGAGACAAGGGAATGAAAACTTAAAAAGCGGGAAGGCCACTGAAAAGGTATGTTATTGACTTGGGCCCTGCTAATCAGTTGGTATTTGATTCTGAGAGAGTTTCTGTGGAGCTTGATTTAATGTATCTCAGAACTGCTCATCTGAAAGACAAATGGGAATAATGATACATTGGCAGCTGTGAGTCATTCTTGGCTCAACAGTTGTCTAATTGGGCATTAACTCTCTTGCACTCTTGGACTGCACATGAGTAAGTGCTCAGTGGTTCCCTAACAAATGCCCAGGACTTGAAGTGGGAGGTGGGAAGTACTGGCTGAGGTAAAGGACTGTTAGGTTACACTAGTTGAAGGTGGTTGAAGCCTATGAAGTCAGACTTGTAACTGGAGTGCTGGAAAAAGGTGAGGAAGAGAGGATGTATGTAATGCATAGGAAGTACCCATAGGTCATTTCAAACTCCAGACCCTTTGAAAAGTAATTGGTTCATCAAATTCTTTATTTCACCAGTCATCATGTTATAGTTTCATTCTTAGCCAACCATATAGATTAGGTATGAAATTTCAGGTTCATTTCCTAATACTTGTGTTCCCTACCACATCTCCACTTGCTGATTCTGAGCTAATCTTAGCTATGTTGGCTCTCTCAGAACATGGAAATCCAGTTCCCTTTTCTCTGATCATACTGGCAGGGGTGGGAATGGTTCATGACTCTGAACCCATTATTTCTGGGCACCTGTGACAGGCACTGAAATGCAGGCTCATGATTTCCTAAATGTCCTTGCAAAGGTGCAGGTGGATGTTTTGTGTCCCTTTATGCTCATATTTTCTCCTTGGGTCCCTTTGGAGCTTTGCGGATGGCGAGTTTGCAGAAGTATTGTCAAAACAGGTATGGATTCTACATGGGGAGGAAAATTGCAGGATGCAAGTTGCAATATATTTTGACACTGAAGTTTATTGAGTAGAGGTTTTGTTTGTTTGTTTGTTTTTTTCCTTACCTACCTAGATACATGATAAATGAGATAACTTCTTCCGTCTGGTCCCATGGTGGACAATACGATAACCATTCATTGACAGCAAGCAACATGCTATTTCTTTTGGTGTGTGTTTTGTCAGAATATGTTTCCCTGGGAGATTCTCCTGAGTCTCAGATTTTTATTTTCAGAGTATTTTTGTTGATATCCTTAATTCTATCTGAAATATCTGAACTCGCCTGGGGGACCTAGGACCATGTGTGCTGGAAAATGGATGCTTTTTGGAACTTAGAAGGCCCCAGTTGTACTTGTGGATCTGTGATCCAATAACACCCCCCGTTCACCACTCAACAACCACCATTACAGCCTCACACTTGGGATAGGGTCTGACTCATTCATCTGAGCATGACTTAGGATTAGTGAAGTTAGGGATAGCAGTGGACGTAGTTGCATTAGCTCCCCAGTGCCCTTGGGATAATGTTCAGGTATTCTTCTGTGTATAAGTCTTGTCATTTCTAATATTTGTTTATGTAGCCATACATCTAAGTAATACCTTGCTTTCTGACCTGAACTGGGCTACCTGAATTTTCTCAGACTCTCATGTTCTCTCTTTCTTCTGATCCTTTTTTTTCTGCTTGTCTTCACCTGGAAAATTTATCCTCTTCTTCCAACCCATGTTATTGGTTCTCAGATCTCATTTCTTACATTATGCCTTGCTTCCATAGCTTTCATTCTCTCTTTCTCAGATAGCTTTGCTTTGAGGCAGGGCAGTGTCTTAACCATCTGCTTGAACATTAGAGTCTCAGGTGAAAGAAGGCTCGGCTCTAGCGTTCTATCTACTATATAAATTTTAAGTAATGAAAGTCTCATATTCTAGTTCAAGTGTTTACAAACTTCCACTATAAAGTGACAAAGAATATTTTAGGTTTTGTAGAGGCAATATTGTCTCCATCATATATATGTGTACACACACAAACACACGACATACATATGGCATACATATATTTTATATATTTATAAATGTTTTATGTTTTTATTTGTTAATGTATTTATATAGAGAGCATATATTTTATTACTTTATTAATCATATATTATATATCAATATATTATTTATATATTTGTTTCTGTATTTTACTATACAGACCATGGGACACATTTTATCCCTAGGCTGCAGTTTGCTGACCCCTGAGACTCTGGTTATCAGTATTATAAATAATAAAATATCAAAATTTTGAAGGACGTAAGTTCTGCTAAAAAGTGAAATTTCATTTTCATGATCAGTTATCTGATAATATCTCAGTAGCTTGGCTGAAGATGTGGATATTTTCATGATGTTTGGAGAAAATGAGAAATTAAAAGAAAGTATGTTTAATCATATATAAAGCTTTGTGAAAGATTGCTGTTTGAGCTAGATTTAAAGAGTCAACATGACATCCACCTATGATGCTGATGGTCAGCACCTGGTCAGTATATTTAACCAAGGTTCTCTTTTCACTTGGACCTCCAAGTATCCACAACAATTAAAGCAAATAGGCAAGGGGAAATAATTAGCAGTACAGGAAGTGGTAATAGAGGCTGTTCTCACTGTAGAACCATGGCAAAGACAATGAGCTAGTCACAGAATGTCAGTACTGGAATATAACTTAGCAACTCTGGAGAGTGGAGAAAATGAAGCTTGAGTTTTGAGATGTGTAGATAGCTGAGCTGGAACTAGTCCAGGCTATATGATTTATATAGTCCATATAGTCCAGGCTATATGATTTCTGCTCTTGCGTTCCTTATACCCCCACTGTGTTGCTTCCCCTGGCTATCTTAAGTAGTTGGTTTTTTTTTTTTTTTTTAATCTTAAGTAGTTTAAACACTGTTATTAAATCTTTGGATGTTTGATGCATGTCTGCAAATGCCTTCTCTGCTTCACCAACAAAAGCACTGCACCGTTGTGCTTTATCCCACTGCAGTCTCTCTATAGCAGGTTTGTTCCAAAGCCAGGCTGTTCTCTTCTGACCTGGAGGTGCTCCACTGACACTTGTCTTGGTAGAGTGGACCCTGCCAAACTGTGTGTCCCCTGAGAAGAGTGACATCTGGGCTGTGGTTCTGATATCAAAGAATCTACAGATGGCTACTCATAGTTTTGGCCTTTTCTCCTTGATATGCCTGCTCTACCATATTGTGACTTAATTAATAATGTCACTCACCATAATGCACTCATTAAAGCGAGGCCAGCATCTGATTGTGTGATAGATTATACCGGATTCACATTGCCCCACACATTAATCTTGCATATTGAGAATAATCAAATAACTGAAGCTGTCTTGGGGGGAAGTTTTGATGCTTCTCCAAACAAAGCAGCAGCAAGGTACAATGGGGAGAGGAAGAGGGGTCAAGAGATTAAAGCTCTCAGCTAGGCAAATGACAGAGGCATAATGTTTGGAGACATAGACCATGCCACTAGATAGTGTGGATCCATGTTGTTAACTCCATCAATGTGGGTGACTTGGTTGACAGGATATTCTTGCCAGGGGAATATTTGGTGTGCTTGGAGGACATCTGTATACTTCTCTTTCAGGAACAGTGTTATTTGGTTGGCTGTAAGGCGAATGAAGGCTTTTTTTTTCTTTTAATGATAGGATATCTATTTTTGGTTTGTCCTAATAAAATTGATTTTAATTACATTATGGCTCTATTTTCAATGTCTTGTGTTCTCTAAAATTTATCTGTATTATTTATTTAAATGTACCTTTATACTTTATACTTCCTCTGCAGGTACATTCTGTTTTTCGTTTTTGTTTTCATTGGGTGGTGGTGGTGGTGGTGGTGTGTGTGTGTGTGTGTGTGTGTGTAATACTCACCCCTGCTATTAATCTGACTAACTCCTCCTAATGCTTCATGGTCCATGTGAGATACCACATCCTTCAGGAACCTTTTCCAATCTTCCAAAATAGGATTCGGTATTCTTCTTAGGTACTCTGTCTTTCTCCTCACCAAAGCTCCATTACACTGTACTGGAAATGCTTCTTTACTCACCTATCTGCCTAGCCAAACTCTGGAGGCAGACACCACTCTTGGTTTTTCATGGTGATATCCTGGCATTTAGGTAGTAGGTACTCAATAAATATTACTTGAGTGCTTACCTCATAAAAGTTCTTCATACATCCAATTACTAGAATTACTTATTTGAAGCATTTTAAAGAGGGGCACTGTAAGTTTCTGGCTTTGGCCATTACATGAGTGTAGCTCCCTTAGATGGCAGGGCAAGTTCTGTTCCTCTTCCACCTCCACCTCCACCTCTCCCCAGGCCTATTGTGAATTTAAATTTCAGAGACTAAGTGAACAACCAACCTTCACTCTCAGTAAGTGCATCCACATTTTTTTTCAAGTGTGGATACGATGCTGCCAAGAAAGGTTTTTAGATCAACTCCCACGAGTTTTAATTTCAATTCATTTGGACTATGTGAGATGTATACTGTATTTTATGTTAAATAGAGTTTTTACCACTTGTTTGAGTTCTTTGGAAAGAAGATGTTCCCTAAATGCAAAGCAGGCAGAAGAGCAGAATTTACATTTTAATGCATTACTTTATTCCTTTAGTAAAAACTCTCTGGGGATCAGTAAACCTCAGACATGAACTGGTATTGACATTGGGGCTTCCATAAGGTACTGCTGAGCAGAGGTGTTTATTGCCTCTGTGTCAGGTGATAAGTTGTCTCATCGTCCATTCTGGACATGTGGAATCAGTTAAATTACATCATCCACGAGCCCTTCTCAGATCACTTGTTTGTATTTTCCTGCTATCTACCACCTTGTGTAATAACCGTAAGATCTGATCAATCAGTCAACACGTAGTTCCAGAAGGCAGACCTGCCTGGATCTTTGCTACAAGCCACAGGGGAGACAGATGAAATATGAAGTATGATTCTTAGCCATAGAGAAGTTAGAATTTAATTGAGAGATAAATAATTAAATAATTAGGAAATACTATAGGATAGGATATGTTGTAGGATATTCCTTCAGCAAGTATTATCAATATCTATTATCTGTCAGGCACTGTACTAGGAGCTAGAGCTACAGTGGTAAATAAGAAAGATTTCCTACCTTCATGGAGTTTATAAAAGAGTGGAGAAAACCAGAAAATAAGTACACATAGAAATTAAAAAGATAATTTCTGATAGCTTTCAGTGCTAAGAAGAAAATAAGACAGAATGATATGATATATATTAATGGGACATAGGTGTTGGAGGATGGGAGAAGTGTTCCTTGAGATTGGGTGGTCCAGGTAGACTTGACAAAGAAGGTTATGAAAGATGTGTTGAGTTACAAGAAGCAGCCCGCCATGCAGAGATTCGAGGAACATATTCCAGGCAGAGGGAACAGTAAGGACCCATCCTTAATTAAGGAATGAGCTTGGTATGTTTAAGAAATAGAAAAAAGGCCCATTGTATCCAGGGCAAAATAAAGGAGGAGGAGCAGTCTGGTGGAGTGACTGAATGGGGGCTGTGGCCTGCTGTGGGTGGTACAGACAGCAGAGTCTGCCAGAGTTTAAAGAAATAAGACTTCACGAGAGCTGGAGCAATCATTAAAGACATTATGAGGGTGATGGAGATTACATGAGGCTTTGTAAAATGAGTCCAATTAAAGGGAAAGGGAAGAAGAAAAGCACTAGTGGCAAGGGAATATCATTTTCAAATGCCTGGGGACATGTTAGCTTTATTCTCTGTAATATTTCTGTATTTTCATTTGCTACTTGCTGGACTAAGGTACACTCCATTATTATAGCTTTTCAGAGATGGGTTATGCATTTAATTTTTAAAATACTTAAATGGCTGTACTTTCTATTTTTATATTTTGAATAGTTAATACTAGGACATAGAATTCAAAGTGGAAAAAAAAAGTGAAACCTGTTCCTTTCACCTCATCCCAAAGACAACCAATTCTCCCATCCTAGAGAAAATAATTAATGCTGAGTGGTGCATTCTTATACAATGTTTTTCCCACCTGGTGCTTCATTTCTTGAGCCTCCCATTCTGAGATTTATTGAATGTTTAGGACTTTATTTAACTGTGGTTTCATGGAAAGCCTCTCTGTCTTTTGTTGTTGTTTTTAAAGATATTTTGTCACTCATACATTTTTAATATTAGATTGTGTATAGACCACTGTCCAGATGGTTAGAAGGATATGTAGCAAAACAGTGCAGTTATAAGGAAACCTCTTCAGTTTTCAAGTGCATAGGGATTCACTGGTTAAATGCTGATGACTATAAATTCTTTGAAAAGAAACAGTGTGAATTAATGGAGACATCCTTAGATCAGGCATCAAGTGATATGAGTTCGAGCTGGGCCTTTCTCCTTAAGTATTGTCATCACATTGTGTATATTACCCAACTCTGGTATTGCCTTTACATGGTGAGAAGGTAGTCCTTTCCATCTTTAATGTTGTAAGACTTTAGCTGAAAACCAAAGTTTGGCTCCAAGGGTACTCTGCTTACTTTGTATGTGGAATTTAGTTACCTCAAGGGAGTCACGCAGGCATATGCCGATTTAAGAGACAAAGGGCTTAACTAAGGGTTTACATAGGAACTTAAATGTGTTTGTTTTTTTCCCCTAGGGTTGAGGGTGGCATATATAAGAGCAACATTTAAGTTAAATTTGTTCAGGTTTGATGATACAACAAATTATATAATTTTATTAATATATTTGATAATTCATATTACCTAGTGGAGTGTGATTTACAAAGTAGCTGCTACATGAATATCTATTAATTTATTGTGTATTGTTGCTAATTCACGTAAAACAGTCTTGAGGAAGACAATGAATTATCAAGCTATGTCCCTGATCTATGTCCCTGGCAGGGAACTTACCACTCAAAATGAGGTAGCTTGCTGAGTTGATTGAGACAAACCAGGCATTCACTTTTGTTTGGGCTGCTCCCAGGAGGAATAGTATTATAAAGTAACAGCAATGAGCACTTCCTTGAATGCATTGTTTTGTTTTCAGAGATTGAAGCTCCTTTTTAAAAATGATCATATCAAGTGCTCATGTTATTTCAACAAGAATTAAGGATTTACTCTGAGATATTTAGGTAATAGAGAGACAGAGCTCCTGTATCTCTGGTGAGATATATAAACTATGCATATAATGCCAATAAAAGACAAAATATTAAGTACCAAGAAAGAGGGAGATGTTCAGAGAAAGGAAAGATAGTTTAATGTTTGCAGAAGATCTGAAAAGCCTTTATGAAGGATTCATGAAGGTGGCATTTGAGTTGGGCCCTGAAGGGTACAATATCATTTATGGCCTAAATATAAATAATTCCACTTCTAGAGAATAGTTCAGTGGATGAATTTCCATGAATGGAAATGTAAAATGCAATAGTCCTGTGGTACTATCTGTACTTACAGGCCAAGAGTTCTTGGTAAGAGGAGAAAAGTCCTACATTATTTACTACCATGTGTTACAGGAATAAAAAATGTATGAGTTGCAAAAATTTGATGGCTGAGATTTCTTGTCACTAAAGTGAATTGGTTTCCAAAGGATCCTATCAGACAGGGTGGTCACTTTGCATTTTCCCTCCCCTACAGTGTTGCCCAGGCAACTATCTCCTCTGATGGAAGATGCCATTAGAGCAACACTTCCAAAAGCATTTTTTGCAAACTGTAGTGCTTCAAGATACTCCTGAAGAACAACAAGAAGAAAAAGAGTGAAAAAAAAAAATAGGCAAATAACTCAGGGCAATAATAAGACTATATTTCTTCATAGGCACTTAGAATGCATATTTATCTTCTTAAAGACTCCAAAAAGTCCAGCAGGAATGGAATCTGTCTAACTTTAGTAAATGTGGCATTTTCCAATCCAATTTTATTGAACAACAAGTTATTAAAATTTGAAATACATTTATTGAGGTAAACTTTACATGCAGGGTAATATACACACTGTAAGTGTATAATTTAATATGTTTTAATAAACATACATATGTGTAACCACCACCCAAATCAAGATGTAGAACATTCCTATTATCACCCCAAATTCCCCCTTACTCTGTTCTAGTAAATACCCACCCCCCATTGAAAACTATTTTGTTTTCTGGCATCACAGACGATTTTGTTTGCTCTTACATTTAGATAAATGTATTAGGTATTATGAAATGTTAGTTTCTACCTTATTTTGCTCAAACATATGTTCTGGGGGTTCATCCATGTTATTGAATTTACATATCATTTTATTTGCTAGAGAAGTATTCGATTGTATGAATATACCACCAGTTGGTTATTTATTTTCCTATTGATGAAGATTTACATGGTCTTCAGTTTTAGATATTATGAATAAGGTAGTTAAAATTTTTAAAATTTCATTGTAGTTAATATACAGTGTTTTATTAGTTTCAGGTATACAGTATAGTGATTCATTAATTCCATATATTACTCAGTTGTCATTAGGATAAGTGTACTCTTAATCCGCTTCACCTATTTTACCCATCCTCCCACCAACCTCCCTTCTGGTAACTGTCTGATCGCTATACTTAATAGTCTGGTTTTTGTTGTGTTTTGTTTTGTTTTTGGTTTGTCTTTTTTCCCTTTTGTTTGTTTTGTTTCTTAAATTCCACCATATGAGCGAAATACTGTATGAATGTAATCATATGGTATTGGTCTTTCTCTGACTGACTTTATTTAGCCTTATATTCTCTAGATCCAGTAGTTTTAAATATCGTGGAACTAATTTTGTGTGTGTGTGTGTTGTGTGAACTCAGGTTTTCACTGATATTAGGTAAATGTCTTCAAAGGAAGTTGATCAGGTGCATCCAGTTTTACATTTTCTATAACAAATTTCCAAGGATCATTTGTTTTACACCTCACCTACCCACATTTTGTATTGTCAGTCTTGTCAAGCTTATCCATTCCACTGAGTGTAAAATGAAACATTGTTGTGGTTTTCATTTTCATTTACTTGAATGTTAATGATCTTGAGTATCTTCTCAAGTGCATATGGCCATTTATAAATTTTCTTTTATGAAGTGTGTTTTAAGTTTTAAATCATATTCTTTTTCATTTTATTAATGATTTGTAATAGTTCATTATATATTCTGGATTCAAATACATAAATTTAGCTAGTCTATGTCCCCTGAGAAATTTTTAGGCTGTCAAGGAAATCACTGTAGGAAATGTTTACTTCCCCAAATATTACAAAGCTAATAGTTACCATTAAATATGATGCTTACTATAGGCATTTTATTGATATTCTTCATCAGATTGAGTAGTTTTTCCTTTATTCAGTTTTCTGAGTTTTTTTTTTTAAATCATGAATGGACATGGAATTTTGTCAGATATTTATTTTATGTCTTTTGATGTAATAGTATGGTTTTTCTACTTTATGCTTTTCTTGGGCAATTTACATTGGTTTATTTTTCAGGTAATAAACTAATCCTCATTTCTAGTTAAAACAAACTGGGTTAAAGTATACCTATCAATAAGAACCACAAAACCACCAGGGCCAGGAACTATATCACATAGAATTCCTGTCTTTTTTTCCTCGTGATTCTTTAGTCTTTCAATTTCAATTAAAATTTTTTTTCTCTTTCCTTTTTCAAACAATACCTTATATTAAACTCTTTTTTAAAAATCTCTTTAAATTTTCATTTTACAGTTATATTCTACCCCTTCATTGAATTTAATTTTATTTTTGTATATATATAAGTTTTTCCTTTCTTTACAATTTTGGGATGCAGTTTCTTTTAACAGAACAAAATACATCCAAAATTTAGTGTATGGCTCTGTTGTATTCATCTGTCTGATGATACTCTCTTTCCTTTCCTTTTCTTTTTTGGGAGGGGGAGGGTTGTTTTCTTTTGTTTTATGCTCCTTGTTTTTTGTTTTTTGGTTTTTTTGAAATATTTTTAAATTTACCTTTCTACAGTTACATTCTATCCTTTCATTGTATTTAATTTTATTTTTGTACACATGTAAGTTTTAACTTATTTACAATTTTGGGATCTATTTTTCTAACAAACAAATGAAAATACACACGGGATTCAGAGTATTGCTCTATTATGTTCACCTGCCTGATTACATTCTCTTTCTTTTTGTAAAAATTTCTTTTTTCTGTTTCAGATCTCTTCTGATTTGTTTAGTGTTTATTTCTCTGGGGTCATTGTTGCCATTTTACTATTTTGTTCTCTCATTCACCTATTCTTCTCTGGACAGAATGACAAGGTGGAAAAACTCACCTCAAAAAAGAGAACAAGTGGTAGTACTGACTGCCAGGACACTAATCAGTATAGACATAAGTAAGATGTCAGAACTAGGGTTAAGAATGACAATTATGAAGATACTAGGTAGGCTTGAAAAAAGCATAGAAGACACTAGCAAATCCCTTTGTGGAGAAATAAAAGAACTAAAATCTAACCAAGTCAAAATAAAAAAGGCTATAGATGAGATGCAAAAAAAAAAAAAAATGGAGTCTCTAACTGCTGGCATAAATGAAGCAGGAGAGAGAGAATTTGTGATATAGAAAACAAAAGGATGGAGAATAAAGAACCTGAGAAAAAGACAAACTACTGGATCATGAGGGGAGAAATCAAGAGATAAGTGACACCAAAAAGTGAAACAATATTAGAATAACTGGAATCCCAGAAGTAGAGGTAAGAGAAAGAGGGCAGAATATATATTGGAGCAAATTATAGTGGGCAACTTCCCAAATCTGGGGAAAGAAACATGCATCCAAGTCCAGGAGGCACAGAGAGCTCCCCTCAAATTCAATAAAAATAGGTCCACATCCCAACATATAATAGTGAAACTTGCAAATCTCAGAGAAGGGAAAATCCTGAAAGCAGCTCAGGAGAAGAGGTACATAACCTACAAGGGTAGAAACATTAGACTGGTAGCAGACCTATCCACGAAGACCTGGCAGGCCAGAAAGGACTGGTGTGATATAGTCAGAGTGCTAAATGAGAAAAATATGCAGGCAAGAATACTTTATCCAGCTAGGATGTCATTCAAAATAGAAGGAGTGATAAAAAGCTTCCAGGACAAACAGAAACTAAACAGAAACTTTGTGATCACCAAACCAGCCCTACAAAAAATATTAAAAGGGATCCTCAAAGCAAAGAGAGAGCCCAAAAGTAACATGGACCAGAAAGGGACAGAGACAATATATAGTAACAGTCACCTTATAGGCAATACAAAACACTAAATTCATATCTTTCAATAGTTACTCTGAATCTAAATGGGCTAAATGTGTCAATCAAAAGACAGAGGGTATCAGAATGAGAAAAAAGCAGGAACCATTGATATGCTTTCTGCAAGAGATTCATTTTAGACTCAAAGACCCCTCCAGATTGAAAGTCAGGGTGTGGAAAACCATTTATCTTGCTAATAGACAATGAAAGAAAGCTGGGGTGGAAATTGTTTTATCAGCCAAAGTAGATTTTAAACTAAAGACTGTAATAAGAGATGAGGAAGGACACTATATCATATTTAAAGGGTCTATCCTACAAGAAGATCTAACAATTGTAAATATTTATGCCCCTAACACGGGAGCAGCCAATTATATAAGTCAATTAATAATAAAGTCAAAGAAACACATCAATAATAGTAGGGGAGCTTAACACCCCATTCACTGCAATGAACAGATTATCGAAGCAGAAGATCAGCAAGGAAAAAGGGCTTTTGAATGACACACTGGACGCAATGAACTTCACAGATATATTGAAAACATTTCATCCTAAGGCAACAGAATACACATGCTTCTCTAGAGCACATGAAACATTCTCCAGAATGGATCACATCCTCAGTCACAAATCAGTTCTCAACAGATTCCAAAAGATTAGGATTATTCCCTGCATATTTTTTGACCAAAATGCTTAGAAACTGGAACTCAATCACAAGAGGAAATTTGGAACGAAACTCAAATACATGGAGGCTAAAGATCCTACTACTAAAGAATGAATGGGTCAACCAGGAAATTAAAGAAGAATTGAAAAAAATTTATGGAAACAAATGAAAACAAAAACACAACTGTTAAAAATCTTTGGGACACAGCCAAGGTGGTCCTAAGAGGACCACCATTCTTTCTCAAGAAACAAGAAAGGTCTCAAATGCACAACCTAACCTTACACCTAAACCAGCTGGAGAAAGAACAGCAAATAAAGCCTAAGCCCAGCAGGAGAAGGGACAAAATAAAGATTAGAGCAGAAATAAATGAAATAGAAACCAAAAGAATAGTAGAACAGATTAACGAAACTAGGAGCTGGTATTTTGAAAGAACTAATAAGACTGATAAACCCCTGGCCAGACTTATCAAAAGAAAAGAGAAAGGTTCCAAATAAATAAAATCATGGATGAAAGTGGAGAGGTCACAACCAACACCAAAGAACTTCAAACAATTATAAGGACATATTATAAGAAACTACATGCCAACAAATTAGGCAATCTGGAAGAGATGGATGTATTCCTAGAGATGCATAAACTCCCAAAACTGAACCAAGAAGAAATAGAAAACCTGAACAGACCCATAATCAGCAAGGAAAATGAAGCAGTAATCAAAAATCTCTCAACAAACAAGAGCACAGGGCCGGATATCTTTCCAGGGGAATTCTACCAAACATTTAAAGAAGAATTAATACCTATTCTTCTGAAGCTGTTTTGAAAAGCAGAAATGGAAGTAAAACTTCCAAAGTCTTTGTATGAGGCCAGTATGAGGCCAGTGTTCGTTTGATCCCAAAACCAGACAAAGACCCCACCAAAAAGGAGAATTACAGACCAATATCCCTGATGAACATAGATGAAAAATTCTCACAAAATACTAGCTAACAGGATCCAACAGTACATTAAAAGGATTATTCACCACAAGCAAGTGGCATTTATTCCTGGGATACAAGGGTGGTTCAACATCCACAAGTTGATTAGTATGTTACTATACCTTAATAAAAGAAAGGACAAGAACCATATGATCCTCTCAGTAGATGCAGAAAAAGTACAGCATACTTTTTTTTTTTAATTTTTAAGACTTTTTAAAATTTATTTGATAGAGATCACAGGCAGAGAGGCACAGAGAGAGAGAGAGGAAGGGAAGCAGGCTCCCCAATGAGCAGAGAGCCCGATGTGGGGCTCGATCCCAGAACCCTGGGATAATGACCTGAGCCGAAGGCAGAGGCTTTAACCCACTGAGCCACCCAGGCACCCCACAGCATACTTTCTTGATTAAAACTCTTTACAGTATAGGGATAGAGGGTACATATATAATGGAATACTACTCAGGTATCAAAAAATGAAATCTTGCCATTTGCAATGACATGGATGAAACCAAAGGGTATTATGTTAAATGAAATGAGTCTACCAGGGAAAGACAATTATCACAGGATCTCACTGATATGTGGAATTTGAAAAACAAGGCAGAGGATCATAGGGGAAGAGAGGAAGAAATAAAACACGACAAAACCAGAGAGGGAGCCAAACCATAAGAGACTCTTAATCACAGGAAATAAACTGAGGGTTGCTGGAGAGGGAGGGTAGTAGGGGAATGGGGTAACTGGGTGATAGTAAGGAGGGCCTGTGATGTAATGATTATTAGGTATTATATAAGACTGATGACTCACTGATCTCTACCTCTGAAACCAATAATATATCATATGTTAATTAATTTAATTTAAATTTTAAAAAGGAAAAAAATACAAATTTAAAAAGGAATTCAGATTCCATTGGGGGAGACAAGCAAAAAATATGTAAACAAATTACTGAATAACACAATTCTTTGAAGAGAGTGAAACTATGGCAATATATATTGGGTTGGAAGTATGTACAATTTTGCACAGAGTGGTCAAGGAAAACTTTTCTGAGCAGTTGACATTTCATCACTGACCTAGATAATGTGAAAAAACCATCATATGAAGATTTCTGAGCAAGAAATTTCCAGGTAGAAGAAATATTTGAAGAAAGATCTTTAAGTAGGAAAGTTCTAATATTAGCTTGTGTGGCTGGATTCCGGTGGATGGGGGACCACTGATAGATAGCTTTCTGTGAAAAATGTTCTAATAAGACTAGCTTGCCAGGTATGGCTTTTGTTAGCCTTTTGATTCTTGTCCACACTCCAGCCCGCTAAATCAAAAAACGTATTTCAGTAAAGTAAGCAACATTAGGAATGTCATTTTTTGGGGAGCATTTCATTGAGACTGTTAAATTCTACCAAATGAAACATCTATGGATATATCTCTTTCTGAGTCATCCATGAGTCCTCATTTGTTGGAAGAAAGAGGAGACAAGATTGGTGACTGAGCATGGCGTGCTGCTTTATGGGGCACAGAGATAGGCTGTGGTTTGTGAGAACGTAGATACAACAGGACTGGTCAGGGTATGTTAGCAGCCTAAGAACTGTGGAACAAGATGATGAAACAAATTATAATGGATTTTTTTTTTTTTGTCCTGGTGCATTACTTGACATAATTTAAAGACAGAATCCTACTGTCAGGAGCTGTCAAATTCTCTCAACAATGCTGTGACAATTGAACTTCTCTGTTACCTTCCAGACTGTCACTTAATTTTCTGGGAGTGGGGGGTTTGATAAATTACATGTTTGTCAACTAAGCAACACTCCAAATTCTTGTTGTTTTTTCCCTCCACTATATTTTCTCATGTCAGAATTTTCTGTGGGAAACAATTGGACTTATTCTGAAGGCATAAATGTGCACGCAAATCAGAATTGGATACACAAATACAGAGCTATTAGTGTCATGGGGGACCTGTTCTGGTTATTTATGCTCAGGTTACTCCTTGGAAACAAGAATAAACTGAGGGAATTTGTGGATGGAAAACATCACAAAAACCTGTTCTAATAATTGTGAAACATATGTACTCTCACAGTTTTATTAAAATTTTTTTCTCCTACTCTGTCCTCAACATATCCACATAAGTTAATCTAGGTAAAGTCTGCTCAAGTAAATTGAAGTAGAGAGGTGAGGTAAATCATACACATATTTTAGAAATAGTAAAAGTACTATTTAGGGGAAACAAAACAAAACAAAACACTGATTTTGGCCTGGCTATCTAGAGGGCTTTTTCTTTTCTTTTCTTTCTTTTTTTTTTTTTTTTATACCACCCATATTTATCAGAGAACCACTTACTTATTCTTTGTCAGGCTAATTTTTTTTTATGACTTAACTGTTTTGGGGGTTTGGTATATCCTGTCAGATTTCCCAGGCCTGGTGGATTTTCCTTGATCCCAGAAAATTCACTGTAACAAGGCTTTGAAAGATCACCCTATCCTATAGTCCTGTTTAGGCCCAAATACTGAAACCTTTGATCAAGGCCACTCCATAAAGCAGTGGTAGCGAAAGACCAGGCATTTCCAGCCCAGCGCTTTGTTTCCCATCCTAGAACAACTCCATCCAAATATTTTTATGGTCTCATTTGGATTTGGTTATTCAGATACATTCTTGCTGCTGCATGCTGAGCCTGAGTACAGCAAGCACACAGGTTCTTAGTCTCAAATTGGGTTAAAGGCCCCCTTCACAGATTTCTCTCTGTATACCCACATGTGAGTCTAGGGACAGTTGGCTCTATGTGTAAGTCACTATTATGTGTAAATGGTTCAGCTTAGATTTCTCCAGAAAGGTAGCATGAGTCCATCGGTAAAAATCTTTTCAGATGATGCTGTGTAGTCCAGCAATTTTATGTTTCCTTCCTATATTTATTTACCACTGACAGGTCCTTCACTAATACTTGCTTTGGGAATTTTCAGAAAAGCCTTTTTAGAGGACTTTCAGTTTGGTGGATTGTAGTCAGGTGATTAGGGTATACAGAGAATAAAAAAACAGGCAGAACTTTAACCACATGGTAATTGGTATCTATGAAATATTATACAATTTGGTGACATCCAAGTGTTGTCTGTAAATGCCATCAAATTTCAGTTTTAGACAAATACCTAAAAGGTTTAACTCTCCTCTCCAGGAACTATTCCTCTCTTCTATCTGTAGTCTTTCTGGAGATAGAGACTGGTTAACTAATGTACTGTTTACTCTTTTTGTTTCATTTGTTCAACATTCAGCAAACATTTATTGAGTACTGCTGAGTATTTGACACTAAGAAGCCAAGGACTGAGCAGAAGATAATAGCACAAATTCCTTGTCCTTAGGAAGCTGGCATTCTGGTCAGGGATCAGGGAAGTAACACAAGAAAAATATGATAAAGTATTGAAAGGCAAAATAGTTACATAAATACATAACTTCTTTTAGTATGGATCTTGGCATGGATTGTTTAGAGCTTGGTAAATTATCCATTTGCTAGAAATTGGAATCCAATAGCTGTAATGGATCCCCCAGATGCCAAAAATCTAATCAAATCATCACCAGAATCCAGAAACTTAAAGGGCTGTAGAAAGAGATAGCATTTGAATTGGGGTATTGACAGAATACTTCTCTTTACATTTATTTCAAGCCAAATAATTTTCCTTCCAGTTTTGTTTACATTTGGTACTTGTATCAAGCTCTTATTTTCTTCTGATAACCCATTAACTTAAAAGTAGCTCTTATGAAGCAATAGTGACTTTTCCATTATTGAGTATCTGTTTCAAAGTCATTTAATCTTCCAAGCAGAATTTGTTGTGTGAAGTTTTCTGCAGCCAAGAATAATTTATTTGCAAATGTAGCAATAGCACACAATCAGCCAAACAAGATTGAGTTTTTTTCTCCAAATAATATTCTACTGAAAGTTTAAATGTTTCTGGTCTGTTTCATTAGAATTTGAATAGGTATGTGCAGCTACTGAAAATGTTCTCTGATAGTGAAATATTGTTTGGGTAACAGAATCCTGTAAACATAAAACCTCCTTTGAGAATAACCAACACATTCAAATGTTCTACTCAAGACAAATATTATTTGGAAGGCAACACTGCTTAAATGAAAGAATATGATTCAGATTATGATTATATACTTTTTACTAAAGAACTAATTAATTTGAAAATGTAGGTACAAAGAAAAATACATATTCTTGTATAATTCAAAATTATTAAATTGTTACAAATTATTAACAATCCTCTTCACTCTGCTTTAGCAGTGTTACTCAAAAAAGTTGTAAAAATATTAAAAATAGAAGGAAATTTTTTTTAAAAAAGATTTTATTTATTTGACAGACCGATCACAAGCAGGCAGAGAGACAGGCAGAGAGAGGAGGAAGCAGGCTCCCTGCCGAGCAGAGAGCCCGATGTGGGGCTTGATCCCAGGACCCTGGGATCATGACCTGAGCCGAAGGCAGAGGCTTTAACCCACTGAGCCACCCAGGCACCCCTGAAGGAAAATTTCTAAATGACTTATAAGGTCATAAGCTCTGTCATAACACTCACACAATTAGCATAAATGAAACTTAAAAGTTTACCTATGAATATGTCATAACACTTAAGTAGTTTGCTTATTTTGCATGGCTAGTCCTTCAATAGGTGCTATGAGATTGATTTTACTTGCTATCAAATATAGAGAAGCTGTCACAGTAAGCTTGTTACAAGTAAAAAACTGGAAGCAACGGTTGCCCTAATTTGGATGTTAATACAGTTGACCCTTGAACAAATGGGGGTTAGAGACAGGGCTTAGGGGCACTGATACCCCACACAGTCAAAAATCCACATGTAACTTTTGAGTTCCCCCAAACTTAATTAGTAATAGCCTACAGTTAACCATAAGCCTTACTGATAACATGTATTTATTGAAAAAAAAAAAAAATCCATGTGAAGTGGACCCATGCATTTAAAACCCTTGTTCAAGGGCCAAATGTACATTTATTTTGGGGACCTTGAGTTATTCAATCTCTAGAACTTTGATCCATATCATGAGTATTAACAATGATAACCAGTTAACAATGTCAACCTGGGAATATATTCCCTGTTCTTATGGTGATAATATGTTTGTGCTGAATTAGCCATCTCCTTTTCTCTGGTTCTTCTTGAGTTCATGATGTGTACCTACAATCAATAATGGAGGAATTATTTATTTGAAGAACTAACTGATTTCTCTGGTGGAAGGAAAAAACCAGATCCACATCTTTGAATGTTATAAATGAAGGTCTAAAGATTTAAATTAAGAGGAGAAGAGTTTGAAGAAGGTTGACACTTGGTATGGTTTTGAAACAGATAAAATTAAATTTATCATGATCTATTTAGGCAGATGCTGACTTCCAGGCATCAAGCACTGCCCATGTCTTAGTCTATTCCTTTTGCTATAGTCAAGAAAAGCACATAAATGAGAATATCTTTGAAGTTTTTTTTTGCTCAGGATTTATCACTGATACATCATGAGAACAAGCATGATTATGTCTATTTTCATGGTTTTCTTGGTGTCACAAAAGTAGTTAGTAAGACTGCGTTCACCATATGACTCTCATTTTTTTCCCCTTTGTCACAGATCCTTGACCTAGAGCAGTTAGGATTTCCTTTGGCAGAATTTTTTTCTATTAATAATTTATCCAACCACTTCAAAAATATTACTTATTGCATATTAATATGAGGCTCTGGGTCATGCTTTGAGGACACAAACCTGAGCAATCAAACTTGCTTTTAGGGAATCAGGACATTAAGACAAGAGAGTGAATCACAGCAGCAATGTGATGAGGTTGTGATGGTGGTATGAATGTGACTTTTTTGAAATATATAATAGAAAAAGCTTACCTATGCCTGAAGATATCAGAGAAGGTGTCCCTTCTCTATGTGAGCTGAAACTTGAAGGATAGATAGAATCCAGAAGATGATCAGATCTCCCAGTGTCTCCCTTCCCATCCTCCATTTCTTTTTTCTTGTGAAAAACTTCAATATTCACCATGTCAACACATTAGCATTCCTAGAAGGTAATTCCCTGCTTGGCTTTCCATCCTTTCTTCATTTAACATATATTTATTAGGCATTTAAAGTACGCCCAGCTCTATACTAGGCGCAGAGAACAAGAGCAAATGATTCAGACATGGACCCATTCTTGTGGAATGTATGTTCCAGTGAAGAAGCTGACCATAAATATAACCTAAGTATCGATTTAATCCTGATTGTGTTGAGCATACTGCATGAGGGTTACAAAGTGTTCTGAGTCCATGTAATAGGGGACCTGGGAAAATCTGGGGGGTGGTGGCCAAAGAAATCCCCTGGGAAGCTAAGTTTTCTGTTCAAATCTGAAGCATGACTTGGAATTTTTTAGACACAATGTGGGGAGGAAGGTGAATGGGAGCTTGCTTTCCTCACAAGAGGGCAGCTTGAGCGAAGTCTCCAGAAACATAATGAAGGCCAGCCACTGTAAGCCAGGCCTCAGAAAAGATGTTAAAGAGTGATTGAAGAAGGATCCATACCAGGGCCAGTATTAGGAGGAGCCCTGTGGGTTATTTTATTATTTCACTTCACTTGGCTTCGCTCTGCTCTACTCTGCTCCACCTCACCTCACCTCATCTCACCTCATTTTATGTAATCTCCACACCCAACCTGGGGTTTGAACTCAGGACCCCAATATCAAGAATCACATGTTCTTAACAACTGACCCTGCCAGGCACCCCATCTTGTGGGTCATTTTAGAAAAGAGCTGGACAAACGGGGAAAAGCCAAAGATTTTAAGGGTTGTGGCGGGGGGGTGGGGGGTAGGAAAGACAGAATGAGATCTTCAATCTGCGGGTAAAAGATAGACTTCTGGCTATTGTTCAGAGATTTGATCAAAGGAAAATTCTTCTGGGGCCATTTACCCACTAGTCTGCATTCCTTAAGGAATGTTGAATACAAAATTAAGTGGATAAAGTCTCAACAGAGACCAGAGCTTTGTTTCTGGCATCTGGCTCTAGCTAGCTCTTCTAAGAGATTCAGTAGTCAACAGAAGACACCCATTGGGGCAGGCATCTTTGAGAAACAGCATGAAAATTGTATGAGACTTCATCTCCAACCTCATTTAGAAAGCACTTAGAATTGCTTTTGTAACAGAGTAAACCAAACTATCTCTGTGTTCCTGCTTTTCCTTTTAAGCATTTGCAAATGTATTCTTTCCCCCGGGGCATCCAGCCTTCAACACTGAAGACCTTCTCTGGACAATGGATACATAACTGGGCAATGCAGAACTGAATGCCATAGTTTATCCATGCTACCCAGTGTTGACTTCATTCTAGCTGTTTTGGTTTTGGTTTGGAGTTTGTTTGTTTGTTTGTTTGTTTGTTTTGCCAGACACTACTCTAAACTTTAGTAAGGTGTATTTGAGAATGTAAACTTATCACACTGATTGTAATGGTAGAAAGCTTTACTTAAACATACTATTAGTTTCAGCTTGATTACTGAAACAGAATAATTAGTATTCCCAATTCCAGTTTCCACCTACTGATGCCTTCTACAAATAAGGCTGGACCAGCCACGGACAGAATTGTGTAGTCAGATTAGTTGATGAACCCTTTCTGTACCTTATTCCTTCCTTTCATTTCTTATTTCCCCCCAGCATAGAAGTCCCCATAAGCTGCTTGCCAAGGATCCCAAAAGGATCATTGGTCCCAGGCACCATGAACTGCTACCCTCCTTCTTTCTTTCCCCCCAAACATATTTGTTCTGGATCACATTCTCTCAGTCTCTAAACTTTAGCAAGATTAAATGATATGTGATTTTGAGCTAAGGTGTGAAGGATTGATTATAATGCCACCTTCTCAGAAAATATTTGCTTTTTTCTTAACATCATGTTTTAGAGTTTTAGGTAGAGTTTTGAGGAGGTTAGCAGTATCAAATAATGATAATAGCATAAACGTAAGGGAGATGACATAGAATGGAGGACGTTTCCCCATGTCTTTCATGTAAGAGCACTATTGGATATTTGGGTAGAGTTGTAAAGGTTTACAAACTATTTCTACAGTAGTATGTAATCCTTTTTTTTTTTTTTAAGATTTTTATTTATTTATTTGCCAGAGATCACAAGTAGGCAGAGAGGCAGACAGAGAGAGAGGAGGAAGCAGGCTCACTGCTGAGCAGAGAGCCTGATGTGGGGCTCGATCTCAGGGTCCTGAGATCATGACCTGAACAGAAGGCAGCAGCTTAACCCACTGAGCCACCCAGGTGCCTGGTATGTAATCGTTTTAACAGTCATGTAGGTAGGTAATGAGAGGACTAAGGTAAGAATATCTACTTGAGTCCCTCTACTGTGCATAACAATAAGATAAGGATATGAATCATCTTGATGGAATTCAGATAATTGTGAGATCAGGCAATAAGAACATCATATTTATTTACTTTTATGCCAGCTCTTAAAATAAAAAGACACATGGGCTAAAATTAGTGTAATAGCATGGTAAAGAGAAATCACGATCTAGAAAGAGATGTGTAGGACTCTGATGATGATTAAGTATAAAGCTGACTTATCAGTTTTTGGAAGCCAAGTCAGAAGCAGAAAAGTGATAGATCGATTAGTCTTCTAGTCAGAAAAAATATATATTGGTAAGGGGTGTCAACATAGTTTTGTATTCTTAGCACAAAATTTTTAAGAGGTCTTCCGCGCACAACATCTTATAAAATGAAAACTAAATGAGGAAATGTGCAATTGTCTCAGGAGCTGTTATTTTACAAATAAAATGAAACTGGATGGTAGGCCTCTTCATTCTAGATTCCATCTTAGGACACTTTAAGGATTTGTTCCTGTGTCATCTGGTTGGCTCTTAGTCCGTCCTTTTTCTTCGTCTCTATGTGAGATCTCTCCTATAATTCCCTGTTGGCCACATTCCTGCCTCCCACTATTCAAACTGACTGTTCTTCTTTCTCACTGCTCTGTTGTCCACTCTCATTATACTGTTGACCTTAGAAATACCAGGACTGGCCTCCTATTGCCACCTATTATGGACTGCCCGCATAGCAGTGCTGACCTACCCTTGAATCCAAAGAATCCCCAGGCTTCTCTTTTCCTCATTAGTTCCACAGCATCCTCTCTATTTCCATTTGTTCATTTCTTTCCTATTGGGTGGCTTGCTATTGGGGAGGAGGATCCTGCTGGACTATGGTTGAACCCCTAGCTATAATAGTTCTTTCAGCTTTACTGGGGCTTCCAATACCTTTAGAAGCTCCAGATTTCATTTACCCTGGCATAATTGATTTCTTTGTCATTTGCATCCATTCTCTCAGGAATTCTGCTTTTTTTCAAGTTTCTGCCTCAGTCTGTCCAATATATTTGCATGAGATCGAACCTCACTGTGAACCAGCTTTAAGTATATGTCCATGAGACTCTTGTGGACCAAGGGGAATGGCTTGCTAGCACAATGTTACATGACTTAACATACCAGCATACCTGAGCCTGAGCTCCACCCTAGCTGGGATCCCACTGCAAAAGGAAACAGAAATGGATTTCAAAGTTCCTTTTTTTTATTGCAACCTCTGCTAACAGTCTTTAAAGAGCAGTTCAGCAAGAAGTGTTCTATGAGGATAATGTGTAACAAGTATATAGACCTCTAGCTTTCTAACTTGATCCAAAGAATGACTTTTCAATTGTGAATGGATAGTTCTGAAACCATGCTTGCTTTTATGGGTTTGGAAAAATTGATTCTGCATCTTATTTCTACCACATGGTCATAATTGATGTTGTGTTAACCTGGGAAGAGCAAAAGAAACTTCATTTTCTGATTGAGATTCCTAGTGGTCATTTGCAGAGAAATTCTAAACAGTGTCTTTCTTAATAGGCGATCTCATTTCCTATAGCCTTGCTCTTGATTGAATGTGGTACATACGAGAACAGGGGAAGATTAATAGAGAATGACCGTGGTTCATTCTTAGTGGGCAGCTGTGATGGATTGAATACCACTGGGTACATTGCACTAGGTTTTCTGGCCAATCCTGTTTCTGACAATATACTGTCTAGAGTATTGATTATGCTAACCTCTAGTTGTAAATTTCTGTCTGGAGTGAAGACTTGCAATAAGACCCATTTGTCAAGTGCAAGCTTAATCAAAGATTATAATTGGCATTAATGAGTCCTCAGTAAAAGAACAGAATTGGAATACCAGTTAAAGATTGGTCCAGGTCAGTGTGTCCATCCGTCATCACCATCTGGAAGGGAAGCTGACAGCTAAGCAGGGAATTAGGAGAGTTGCTGCTGGGATACTTTCCTTCTTGATGGGCAAGTGCCCATAGTCCTCATTATGAATTATGTTTGGATTGAGTGGATGACGTTTTTGGCATGGATCAGTACTACCGTTCTTTAATCTTTCCTTATGGGAAATCCATTCAAAAGATAATTTAAAAGCTTACAAATAGAAGTGGGAGGCAGTTTAAACTTAATTCCAGAACCTTGGATTTGTTAATCACAATTTTGCGGGTATTTTGCATGCCTATTTGGGAAGTAAAATCGAGACCTCTCTCTACTTCTCCACCCAAGGATTACCGTCAAAAACATTGAAGGTGTTGGGTACCTGGGTGGCTCAGTTGGCTAAGTGGCCACTATTGGTTTTGGCTTAGGTCATGGCCTGAGGGTGATGGGATCAAGCCCTGCATCGGGCTCCACACTCAGCATGGAGTCCTCTTAGATTCTCTCTCTCTCCTACTCTGCTCCTCCCCCCACTTGTGTGCATGTGCTCTCTTTCTCTCTCTTTCATAAATAAATAAATAAATAAATAAATAAATAAAATCTTTTAAAAAACCCCACATACAACACTGAAGGGGTCATTCTCTCTCTCATGGGATTCCTCTTTAGAATATTATGTGTGTTTTAGTTCCATTATATCACAGAAGTAACATCTGTCTTCATTGGCTTTCATCTGCTCTCCCTTTGGTCATGCTTGTCTGTGAGGCTAAAAGTAACATGGGCTAACAGCTGTTTGCACCTGAGAAAGAAACAGTCCTATCTTTCTCTGTCTCCCTTGTTGTTTTTGCTTTTTCATTTTCGGTTTTATTTTGCACCATTAATGAGAGACAAAAGAGTTGAGCCTTTGCTATCTCTCTAAGAAGTCTGTTTTGCATACTTTGTTCCCTCTTGTCAGAAGGGCCAACAGAAGCCAGACTGAGTCTCAGGAAAAGGGGAGCTTAGACCTCTCAAGTTGTAAAGACATCCTTCAGATTCCATGTAGGCTAGTATAGTTTACAAGGGCAAGGGGCCAAAACCCAATCCTGTGAGAAACTTTTAGTTTGCCTGGCCTTGTCTTTGTGCATATATTTCCTTTTTGAATGCCTACTTTTTGTGTCCTAGTCATCTTTCAATTTTTACGTCCTTAACATTCTGGAATCTCACAGATATACTAAGTTTCATTATGAGTATTGGCAGCATTCTAAGAACCTGACAAATGTTATTTGATTTCTTAAAGCCCACTTCATTATGCTTCCTTGGCTATGAGTTTTCTGAGGGATTATTACTTTTACCCTTAATATATTTCACTCTCCTCATTGAGAAAAGATCTCTGCAAAAATTATAATTCATATAGCCAAAGGAGATAGTCTCATTTGTAAATTCTAAGACCTTACCTCCTTCATTTTTGAATAGATATTTGTGGTTCTTGTTTTGTTACTCTAAGGATGTGTGAAAGATCAGAAATCCATGTCCTCATATATATTGTACTTCATTGGCTGATAGGAGCAATATCATTCAGAAAGAATATCCAGTCATGCATTTTTTCAATCCAGAAATGGTTCATTTTTTCTCATATGTGCCAAACATTGTGTGAAGTGCAGGTGACATGGTGGTCACAAAGAAAGTTAAGGTCCCCATGATGAGGGAGCAGAAGGATAGCTGAGGACAAAGCAGAAGGTGGCACACCACCCACCCCCACCCCCACCAGCCATCATGATGTGTGACATTCCTCAGGCACTCCTGGGCTGCCCTAAAAGATAAACAAATGGTTAACTCTTAGAGATCACAGTCCTGCAGGACAGGAGTCTCTCTCAATTTACAAATGTCCTAGTGATTTACAAGGAAGATTTCTTATCAATAGCCTAACTTCCAGAGACCCATGACTCTGGTTCCTGAAGTCCTAACATCACCCACCCCTCCATAAAATTGAGAGAGGCTGAGGCAGAAGGAACTGTAAATAAAATTGAATTTCTTCTAAACCTGAAGCCCATTGACAAGGACATGTGATAGGAGGAATGTAACATTCCTCCAGGAAACTCCCAACTGTCTTCATGTTAGTGCCTCATTAGAGGGAAAAACAGCCTTGGCTTCACAATAACCAGGTCTCCATTATGTTGAGAGTCTTTAGCATATGACAGTTCCTCTGGACACACTCTTTGTCCTCACCTTCCAACACCTCACAAACCCAGAGCAGCTCTTTCTGCCCACGGGTCCTGTCCCCATGCTTTAATAAAATAATCTTTTTGCATCAGAGACAGCTTAAGAATTCTTTCTTGGTCATCAGCTCTGAACCTCACACCACTGAACTTCACTTATATTCTAAAACTTCATCAGCCATACTTATGGAACATACATTCTGAATTAAAATTAAATTACACTTTGTGCTAAGAAAAGACTGAAAATGACATGATACCTGATATTCTAAAGAATTTTAGAGAGTAAATGATTATATGTTAAATTCGTAAGTGGTTAATTTGAGCGTATGCATTAGATGCACCCATATAGTCAAACTACAACTGCTTTTTGGTCTCATAGCCAAGTTAGTTAAGAAAAACCATCTCCTCACACTTGAGGCAGTATGTCTAGGGCCATAAATAAGTTCTGCACACAATAAAATGTTGCTGTGTTGGAAGCTTCTATTAGAGCCTTCTGGCATAGAGTATGTGCATGATGTATTTTTAGTGTTATTAGCAGTATTTATAGTGCTAATAATAATTGCTACATTTACATGCCTACTATGTAGCCCTGTGCTAGATATGGTACTTACCACCTCATGTAACTTTCAGATCAATTTTATAACATAGATGTCACTATCCAGATTTCACAGATCAGGTTCAAGAGATTAGTTCATTTTCAGTAACAACATTAGTAAATGGCACAACTTGGATTTAAATCAGACACCACCAGACTCGAAAGTCTATGTTCTTTCTGTTGGATTCTTTTTTTCTCAATATCTAGACAGCCATCTTTTTGTTGGGACCTTTAAGCATGGATATGAATATAGGCATGGCCTATTGCTTCTGACTTCAATAAATTCCCAAGTTTCTTTTGTTCTAAATTCATCTGACATGGTTAAAAACTTTCATTAGTAAAAGACAGTGTCATTAGCTGGATCACCTTATGAAGGAAACAAAATATAGCTATTTTCCTCAATCTCTACACTCATAAAACACACACATATGGAGAGAGAAAATTGTTAAAAATTCTTGATTCAACCTTTAATATTTCTATTAACTTAATTAGATATATCCTTACTACGTATGTCAGAAGACTGGCTCAAAATACATTCTATCAATATTGTAGTTAATCCTATGGCACCTTTTTCCATGTTTTAAAAAAGTTTTTTTTGCTTTTATAGTGTATTTTTTTTAAGATTTTGTTTATTTATTTGACAGAGATCACAAGTAGGCAGAGAGGCAGGCAGAGGGAGAGAGAGGGGGAAGCAAGCTCCCTACTGAGCAGAGAGCCCGATGCGGGCTCTCCGAGGATCCCCCTCGGACCCTGGGATCATGACCTGAGCCGAAGGCAGAGGCTTTAACCCACTGAGCCACCCAGGCACCCCTATAGTGTATTTTTTTTTTAATTGGTGGATTATTTTTTCTGCCATCATATACAACACAAAACCCCAAGTAACTAGCCCATCTTAAAATAAATCATTAATTATTATAAATCATGAATATTAAACACTATCTTTAATAAAAAGGCTCATTACATACTAGTTAGTGATTCTAGCCACTGAACCAATTTTCATTCCGTCATCAATTTTGTTTGGTCTTTAATAGCACCAATTGAGATACACTTCATTGTTGGGATCAAATAAAAGGAGAACTTACTCAATCATTTGAGCAGCTCAAATGAACAATGGAGACATGGTGTGATAATTTAATTTGCCTAGTTGATTGGGTATCCCTAATCTCTTCTGTCTCCCCAAAGTGACATAATGAAGAAGTTTAACAGTAATCCATGAGTTTATTAAAGATCATATAGACCCATCTATTCATCCCTCTCTCTGGCATACTGTGAGTTAAGATAGCTTGGGAAACTTACCCTTATTGGTTTATCAGTCTACATACGTGTTGGCTTTGTTGTTGTTGGGGTTTTAAAAGCCTTACTGAAGTAATTTTGAGATGAAAAGCAAATGGATATTTGCTCTTGAGGATGGAAATTTGTAGTGTTTAACTACCTAATAAATTATAGAGATGGACATTAGAAAGGTTCATTAATGAGAAAAACTAGTAAATTAAGGGAAACACAAATCTATGATTTGTGTGATAATATTGGTTTTTATCAGGAATCATATTTTTTTCTTAGCATGTAGAAATCCTGAGTGCTGTCACCTCATAGTTTACCCCCAGCAAGAATGAAAAGTGAAGAAATAGTAGGAAACTGTCAAAATAAAATATGAAAATGGGTTGTGGCAACCTCTCTAAATTGTGCCAGGCAGAGTCTCATAGTGTGGAAAATTCAGTGGACTAGGAATATGAACTCTGATTCAACAGTGTATGTCTGCCCTATGCCATTTGTGCCACCTCCAGGAAAATCACTGTATATCTCCAAACTTCAGTTTCCTCATCACTGAGGGTTGGATGATGGTTCCAGCCTCATGAGCTTGTTAGGAAGATCTACTGAGAGTATTTGGAAAGCACTCTGAAATCACCAGGTGCCATCCAAATGGGATGGATTATAATGTTGAAGCCAGATTCCTTGGCTGCTTTCCCAGGACTTGAACTTCTCTAAGTGTCTTGACTTCCCAGCCCTTGGGTAGAAGGAAGAACAAATGCTTCATTTACAGTGACCACTGGATATAGCACAGACAACTTAGTAAAATTAGTGAACATCTAGAAGTTTGGAGACGGGACCTCAGAACAATTCTTTATGACCGTTAATGAGGCTCTTGTACACCTTCCAGAGACTCTGGGCTCTTAAATAAGAGAGACCTGATTTGGAATCCTAGTTCTGCCACCCATTGGCTCTGTAAATTTGGGAAAGTCACTTCATCTTATAGCCTTAATTTCTTCTTTTGTAAATTGGGGTTAATTGTACCTTCTGTGTTATGAGCATTGTTACATAGTTATTCCAAGCCCTGATTCATTGATTTGCCTCTATGATTTGCCTGTATCAAAGGCTTAATACCTATTGTCTATTATCATTATCCAGACATGTTCTCTTTAAAAAAAAAAAAAAACTTTTAAAATTTGAGTATAGTTAGCGCACATTATTATATTAGTTTCAGGTGTACAACACAGTGATTCAGCATCTCTCTATGTTATATTATGCTCAGTGCAAGTGTAGCTACCATCTGTCACCATACAACACTGTAACAGTATCATTGACTATATGCCCTGTGCTGTACCTTTATTCTCATGACTTATCCATTCCCTAACTGGAATCTTATATCTCTCACTCTCCTTTACTCATTTTCCCCACCCCACCTATCCCCCTCCTCTCTAGAAATCATCAGTTTTTGCTCTTTTTATAGATCCGACTGTGCTTTTTGATTGTTTATTCATTTGTTTTGATTTTAGATTCCACATATGAATAAAATTATGAGGTATTTGTCTTTCTCTGCCTGACTTATTTCACTTAGCATGATACCACCTAGGTCCATCCTTGTTGTAAAAAATAGAAAGATCTAATCCCTTTTATAGCTGTGTAATATTCCACTGTGTATATGGATACACACACACACACACACACACACACACACCCCACATCTTCTTTATCCATTCATCTATCATTGGTTACTTGGGTTGCCTCCTTATCTTGGCCATTGTAAATAATGCTGCAATAAACATAGGGATGCATATATCTTTTTGAATTAGTGTTCCCATTTTCTTTTTATAAATAGCTAATAATGGAATTATATAAAATGGCATTTCAATTTTTAATTTTTATAGGAAACTCCATAATTGTAAAAATTATAATTTTTAATTTTTGTAGGAAACTGTAAAACAAATTTTTGTTTTCCAAGTGGCTGTACCAATTTATATTCCCACAAACAGTGCACAAGGTTTCTTTTTCCTCACATCCTCATTAACATTTGTTATTTCTGGTCTTCCTGATCTTAGACATTTTGACAGATGTGAGGTGATGTCTCATTGTGGTTTTGATTTACATTTTCCTGATAATTAGTGATGTTGAACATCTTTTCCTGTGTCTCTGGTCATTTGTCTATCTTCTTTGGAAAAATGTCTACTCAGGTCCTCTGTGCATTTTTTAATGGTTTTCTTTGTTGTGCAAAAGGTCTCTATTTGATGTAGTCCCAAGAATTTATTTATTTTTTTGTTTCTCTTACCTTAGGAGACATATCTCGAAGTGTTGGTACAGTCATTGTCAAATAAATTAGTGCCTATGTTCTCTTAAAGAATTTTTATGGTTTCAGGTATCACATCTAGGTTTTTGTTTTGTTTGGTTTGGTTTGGTTATTTTCTTTTTTGAAAAGGATTGGTCGAGAGACAGAGGGAGAGGGAAAGAGAGAATCTTAAGCTGGCTCCCCACTCAGGACAGAGCCTGACTGAGGGTTCAATTTTAAAACCCTGAGATCATGTCCTGAGCTGTAATCAAGAGTTGGTACTTAACCAACTGAGTCACCGAAGCACTTGCATTTAGGTCTTCATATTTTGAGTTTATTTTTGTGTATGGTGTAAGAAAGTGGTCCACTTTCCTTTTTTGCTGTTCATTTTTCCCAGCACCATTTATTCATGGAAGAGACCATCTTTTCCCCATTGTATATTCTTGCCTTCTTTGTCATAGATTAAATAACCATAAGTGTGGTATTTTTCTGGGATGTCTCTTCTCTTCCATTGATATTTGTATATATTTTATGCCAGTACCATACTGTTTAGATTATTGTACATTTGTAGTATGTCTTGAAATTGGGAATTGTGAAATCTGTAGCTTTGTTCTCCTTTTTCAAGATTGCTTTGGCCATATGGTGTCTTTTGTGGTTCCATACAAAATTTAGTATTACTTGTTCTATTTCTGTAGAAAATGCTATTGGTATTTTCATAGGAATTGCATTAACTCCGTAATTGCTTTGGGTACTGTGGACATTTTAACAATATAAATTCTTTCATTCCATGAACATGGAATATCTTTCCATCTGTATCATCTCCAATTTCTTTTATCATTGTGTTGCAGTTTTTAGAGTACAGGTCTTTCACCTTCTTCAGTAAGTTTATTCCTAGGAATTTTATTCTTTTTGGTGCAGTTGTAAATAGACTTGTTCTCTTAGATTTTCTTCCTATTACTTCATTATTAGTGTATGCAGATGCTCTTGATTTCTGTGTATTAATTTTGTTTCCTACCAATTTTCTGCATTTATTTGTTACTTACAGTAATTTTTTGGTGGAGTTTTTTCACAGTATAGCATCATATCATTTAAAAGTTGTGGCAGTTTAACTTTTTTCTAACTAATACTGATGTCTGTTATTCCTATTTCTTGTGTGGTCACTGTGGCTAGGACTCTCAGTACTATGTTGAATGTAAGTGGTTAGATTGGACATCCTCGTCTTATTCTGGATCTTAGAGGAAAAGCTCTTTCTTTTCTTTTCTTTTTTTAAAGATTTTATTTACTTATTCGACAGAGGGAGACACAGGGAGAGAGGGAACACAAGCAGGGGGAGTGGGAGAGGAAGAAGAAGGCTTCCAGCCCAGCAGAGAGCCTGATGCGGGACTCGATCCAAGGACCCTGGGATCATGACCTGAGCCGAAAGCAGATGCTTAACAACTGAGTCATCCAGGCACCCCTCTAACTTTCTTTATTGAGAGTTTTTATCATGAACTAATTTAAATTTTGTCAAATGCCTTTTCAATGTCTATTGATACATTCATATGGTTTTTATCTTTGTTGATGCGGTGTATCACATTGATTGATCTGTGAATATTGAACCATCCTTGTAGCCATGGAATAAATTCCACTTGATTGTGGTGAATGATCCTTTAATGTGTTTTGGATTTGGTTTGCTAATATTTTGTTGAGGATTTTTGCATCTATGTTATTCAGGGATATTGGTCCAATAGTTACCATCTGCTTGTGATGCCTTTGTCTGGTTTTAGTATCAATGTAATGCTGGCCATGTAGAATGTATTTGGAAAGAAATACATAGCTCTTCTATTTAAAAAAAAATAGTATAAAAAGTATAGGTATTAACTCTTCTTTAAGTGTTGGTAGAATTTACCAGTGAACCCATTGGTCTTGGACCTTTTTTATGTTGTTGTTGTTATTTATTTATTTATTTATTTATTTAGGTTACCAGTTCAAACTCATTACTAATCATTTGTCTTTTCACATTTTCTATTTTTTCCTGATTCAGTTTTGAAAGATTGTATGTTTCTAGGAATTTATCCATTTCTTCCAGGATATCTAATTAGCTGGCATATTATTCTTTGTAGTATTCTCTTATAATTCTTTGTAATTCTGTGGTGTCAGTTTTATTTCTCCTCTTTTGTTGATAATTTTATTTGGATATTTTTTCTTTTATTCTTTATGAGTCTGACTAAGAATTATAATTTTGGTTATCTTTCCAATGAACCAGCTCTTGGTTTCACTGATCTTTTCTGTTGTTCTTTATTGCTATCATTTATTTTTGCTTTGATCTTTATTATTTTCTTCCATCAACTAAAAGGACTTTGTTCTTTTTCTGGTTCCTTTGGTGTAAGATTAGATTGCTTTTGTGAGATTTTTCTTGTTTCTTGAGATAGGTCTGTATCACTGTAAACTTTCCTCTTAGAAATGCTTTTGCTGTGTCCCAAAGATTTTCGACCATTGTGTTTTCATTTTCATTTGCCTCCATATATTTTTAAATTTCTTCTTTGATTTCTTCATTAACATATTGGTTGTTTAGTATCATGTTGCTTAACTTCTATGTGTTGGTGTTTTTTCCAGGTTTTTTCTTGTGTTTGTTTTCTGGTTTCATACTTTTGTGTTTGGAAAACATGCATGTATAATTTCAGTCTTCTTAAATTTATTGAGGCTTTTTTGTTGCCTACCATGTGGTCTATTCTAAAGAATGTTCCATGTGCATTTAGGACAAATGTGTATTCTCTTCCTTTGGATGGAATGTTCTGTATATTTCTGTTATGTCCATCTAGGCCAATATGTCATTCAAAGACACTGTTTCCTTGTTAATTTTCTGTCCAGATGTGATTATGTTGATCTTCTATCCATTGATGTGAGTGAGGTGTTAAAGTGCCTACTATTAATGTATTACTATACATTTCTCTATATATGCAGTGATATCTGCTTTATATATCTAGGTGCACTAGTATTGGGTGTGTAGATATTTACAATTGTTATAGCCTCTTTTTGGATTGATTGCTTTATCGTTCTATAATGCCTTTCTTTGCCTGTTGTTACAGTCTTTGTTTTAAAGTCTCTTTTGTCTGATACAAATACTGCTACCCTGGCTTATTTTTTGGCTTCCATTTGTGTGGTGAATGTTTTTCCATCCTTTTACTTTCAGCCTGCATGTGTCTTTGTATCTGAAATGAGTCTCTTATAGACAGCATATAGATGGGTCTTTTTTTTTTTTTTTTTAATTCATTCTACCACCGTATGTGTTTTGATTGGAGTATTTAGGCCATTTACATTTAAAATGATTACTGATAGTTATATACTTACTGTCCGTTTTATTAATTGTTTTCTGGTTGCTTTTGTAGTTCTTCTCTGTTTCTTTCTTCCATTCTTGATCTCTTTGTGACTGAGTTTCTGTAGTGTTATGTTTGGTTTTCTTTCTCTTTATCTTTTGTATTTCCATTATAGGTTTTGGGTTTGTATTTACAATGAGTTTCATATATTACATCCTTAGTATATAGTAGTCTATATTAATTTGATGGTCATTTAGGTTCAAACACATTCTACAAACAACTTTCTTTTAACTTTCTCCATATTTTCTGTATATGTTGACATACAATACATTTTTTGATTGATAATTTTCTTACATCTAATTCCAGCATTTTCCACTTCAACAATTCCATTTAACATTTCTTGTAAGGCTGGTTTGATAGTGATAAACTCCTTTAACTTTTGTTTGTTTGGGAAATTATCTCTTCTTCAGTTCTCATTGATAACCTTGCTGGGCAGAGTATTTTTGATTATAAGTTTTTCCTTTTAGGACTTTGAATATATCATGCCACTCTCTTCTGATCTTCAAAGTTTCTACTGAAAAACCAACTGTTAGCCTCATGGGTTTTTCCTTGTATGTAATTTTTTGCTTCTTTCTTTATGCTTTTAAAATTGTCTCTATATTTAAATTTTAACATTTTAATAATTATGTGTCATGGTTTGAACCTCCTTGGTTTTATCTTGTTTGGAAATCTCTCTGCTTCATGACCTGTTTTTGTTTTTGTTTTTGTTTTTGTTTTACATGCTATTGACCAAAAGAATACTTAACCTATCCTCATGTTTAAAATTGTTTTTTCTCCTTGGAGTTCAGCTTGGATAGTTTTCATTGTCTTGTCTTCCAGATCTCTGAGTCATTCTTCTGTAGCTATTAATCTACTGTTGATTCCCTCTAGAGTATTTTTCATTTCAATTATTGTTTCTTTAACTCTGATTGCTTCTTTTTTATATGTTCTTTCTCCTTTTTTTGAAGGTCTGAGTTTTTCTGCTCTTCTCAACAGCCCAGTAATCATATCTACAGTAATTACTTTGAACTTTTCATCAGGCATATTGACTATCTTTTTTCATTTATTTCTTTTTCTAAGGTTTTGTCTGGTTCTTTATTTTGTAGCATATCCCTGTTTCCCCATTTTGGTGACTTTCTTTGTTTCTGTGGATTAGGTAGTACCACTACTTCTGAATTCAAAGGAATGGTCTTGTGTGTGGTCATAGCCTTTTCAGACTGTGTGTGCTTGGTGACTTGTACTGGCTGGCTGGAGCTGTGGCTGGTGTGGACTTGGGGGTCACAGAATACTCCATGCTGGGGCTGCCCTGATGGGCTGATTAGAACTGAAATAGGTGTGGGTTGGTGTGGTCCTGAGGCTCTCTGTGCAGAGAGTGCCCTGGCAGGACAGCTGAAACTGAAATGGTTCAAGATTAGAAGTTCTGGGACTCTCCACACCATGGGTGCTGTGAAAGGACAGCTAAAGCTGAAGTGGGTCCAGGTTGGGTGTCCCAGTGTTCTTCATGTAGATGATACCCCTGGCAGGACAGCTGAAGCTGAAATGGGTGAAAACAGGAGTGTCCCAAGGCTCTATCCTCAGAGGGTATCTTGGCAGGTTAGCTAAAGCTAAAGTAGATGTAATATGGGGGCTTCTGGGGTTCTCCATGTAGAGGGTTCTCTGGAAGGCTGGCTGAAGCTGAGCTGGGGTGTGAACCAGGAGGTTCTGGGGCTCTCTATGTAGCAAGCATCTTGGAAGAGCAGCAGAAGCTGGACCGGGTCCAAGCCCAGTGAACTGGACCCCCTTGTAGGGCAGAGGAAGCTGAGGTATGTGCAGGTTGGGGTGACTCTCATGCTCCATGCAGGGGCTGTCCTGGCATGTGGCCAGAGCTTAGGTAGTTATTGTGAGACAGGAGGTCTCTGGGCTGTCCATGCAGAGGGTACCCTGGAAGAAGACTTGAAGCCGAAGTGGGCATGGGCTGTCTAGTCCCCAGACTCTCTGCACAAAGCATGCCCTGGCCAAATAGCTGATGCTGAAATGGATGCAAGTTGAGCTATCTTGGGACTGTCCACACGGAGGGTACCCTGGAGGGACAGCTAAGGCTGAAGTAGGTATAAGCTGGGGTATCCTAGGGTGCTGTGTGCAGAGAGTGCCCTCTCTGGGTGCCTGGAGCCAACACTAGTGTGGGAAGGGTTTTAGAGGGCACTTTGCATAGGAGGTGCCCTGATGGGGTGACTGGGTCCCAAGGATGTCTCAACCAGAAGATCTCAGAGTGCTATGTATCTCGGATGTACTAGCAAGCCCTCGCCCTCTGAAACTGAACTAGTTTAGGCCTGAAGAATTCTAGGGTGCTTTGCCCCTGTGTCATCTTGGCATGAAGGCTGGAGCTACAGTGAATGCTACCCAGTGATCCTGGTGGGACTGCCCTCTAGTTGCCTTTGTGGGACATTTGGGGCCAGTGTGGGCTTGGGCCCCAGAACTCACTGAGATGATAGGCTGGTTAGGGTGTCTAGACCCTGCACTCATCTGTGCTTTCAAGTTGGGATTGAGAGTGAACTGCTCCTTCAACCCAGACAGACTTCCAGCAGCTCATTCACTATATGGCAAAGTTCTATGGCTGGCTCTTTTATATGCTGGTTGTTATTTTATTTATTTATTTATTTATTTTTTAAAGTTTATTTGTTATAGTCTATACACTGGTTATTTTATTCATTAATTAACAAATTAATTTGAGAAACAGCATGCACACACAGAGGGAGGGGAAAGGGAGAGAATCCCAAGCAGACTCCACTCCCAGTGCAGAATCCAGTGCGGGGCCCGATCTCAAGACCCTGAGGTCATGACTGAAACCAAGAGTCAGACGCTTAACTGACTAAGACACCTAGGCCCTCCTACACTGGTTGTTTTTTTAAATTGTCTTTTCTTTTGTGCTCCCTGGGGTCCAGGGCTGGAGTTGGTTAGAGAACTCAGTGTTCACTGAGGTGGCAGACTAATTAGGGCACTTAGATTCTTCTCTAATTCAATCTGTTAAGGTGGAAGGGGAGGGTAAACTGTTTCTGTGAGCCCCTCTGATCTGAGGAGAGTTCTAGCACCTCCCCCACTGCTTGGCAGGGTTCTAGGGCTGGCTCTTTTATATGCTCATTACTCTTTTAAACCACAGAACATAAGAGAAATTCTTAACTATAGAACAAACTGAGGGCTGCTGGAGAGGAGGTAGGCAGGTGGATGGGTGATAGGCATTAAGGAAGACACCTGTTGTGATGAGCTCTGGTTGTTGTAGTAAGTCATGAGTCACTGAATTCTACTCCTGAAACTAATATTACATATGTTAACTACCCAGACTTTACATACAAATTTTAAGCATAAAAAATAAACAGCAAGGTGTTTGTTTTTGTTCTTCATCTGGGACTGGTGTGGGTGGGGACCTGGGGCTCACTTTGGCTCACCAGGCCAGCTTTGGTGTCAGGACCCTGCTCCTGTCTGTGCTTTCAAAGTGGAGGGGGAGTGTAAACTTTGCTGCTTGCCAGCGTCCCTGACCAGAGGGTTCCAGCAACTCCTTTGTCACTTGGCAGAGTTCTAGAACTGGGCCTTTTATACAGTAGTCGTTCTTTTAAACCACAACTTTTTGGTCTGTGCCCAAGGCAGGTGAATCTCTTCCCATCCCTCAGTACTACTGCCAACTGCTGTTTCAGTGCGGGGGTGAGGGTTCCCTGCATTATGAGGTCTCTGTCTCTTCTGCATTCTCTTGCTGTTTTCTCCATTTTTTTTGTTCTGAGCGGGTGTTCAGTCAGTCTTCAGTTCTTCTTCAGGAGGAACGGTTGTATAATTTAGTGTAATTTGGTGCGTTTGTGGAGGAGGCAAGTTTAGGGTCTGGACTCCCCAGACATGTACTCTTCTGTTTGGTGAGTAGAAGAATCACGTACTAGTCATGCTCTGGGCTCAAATCTCATAAACAAGGATAATGCCTTCCAGGAAATTCTTAGTCTAGAACATAAGGGAATTCGGGGTTATCACTGTCTTGGCTGCTGCTGCATAGCCAAATCTTTGCCTCCCTTCTGAAAGCACAGAAATCTTATACATAGGAGTTGAGTTCCAAAATCACCTCAGTTCTGTGCTAGTGGTTCCCTCAAAGCGGATTCCTTCTGAGCATGGCAGTTTGATGTAAATTGTCCATGTGCATGAGAACACGGACACGAGTGAGTGTAAGAGAGATTATGGGTCAGAAATGAGTGTGAGTGATGAATGATGCTCCACAAAAGAGAGAAATAGAAATAACTGAGTACACTTTTATTTTCCAGTCTCTGTGGCCCAGCTTCAAAATGTCCCAGTCAGCCCTCAACCTGCCTCCCTAGTCTTACCAGATGCTCACTGTCTCCCTCTTCACCACTGCAGTGGTGGAAAGCTTTCCCTAAATAAACAGATTAACAAGAGAAAAACAAATATAAGTTTGTATGTACAGAAGCCCCATAAAGACAAATGAGAATCTGAGATAGATAGGCTGTTGAAACTTACATACCATCCCGAGCTAAGAAGAAGAGGTTAGGGGTCTGGGGCTTCAAAGGGCAGGTAGACAATTTACAGGAAGATATGAAGAGGAAATGGTTAGTAAACCGATGTTTGTCCTGTGATGCAGATGTCTTTCTGATATAAAAAGTTATCTCTGGTAATAACTCTTTTCCTGGTACACTTGCCCTGTCTAAATTCCTTTAGACATTTAGAGAGGTAAAAAGCTTTTCCTGTCTGCTAGGTCTTAATTGCCTTCAGCTCAAAACAATGCACATGCCAGACTGGCACATTGTGGGGTGACATATTCTGTTCTCCCTCAATATCATACTGACATTTCCTCCTATCCCTTCCCTCCTAGTTTCTCCTACAGTCTATGAGATTCCAAGCCTCACATATTTTGAAGATTGCTGTGCTTTCTGTCTAAAAGTACTTTCCTTGACTCTTACCGCTTAGTGAATTTCCTCTCATCATTCAAAGCTCAGATCAAATATCACTCTTTGCTGAAATCCTTTCTAATGCTTTTCAGACTGATGATCTCTTCCTCATGTAAATTTTCTGGTAGGTATAAATAATAATAACATTTTAAAATATCAAACACTGTCATGATCCAGACACCCCTGTATGTTAAACAGTCTCAAGGCTATATCTCACCTGATGCACACATAAACTTATGAAGTAGGTTCTGTATTTATGTCATTTTACAGATGAGAAAAATAAGCAAGAATTCAATTTTTCCAAGGTCACCAATATAGTAGGAAGAGTTCGACATGTGTTTAAAGCTTGTGGTCTTGACCCCTAGAGTTCGGTTTATGTTATGGCATACTAACATGTCTACTACATTGTAGATATACTCCTGAGATTGTAGATCTACTACTGAGATTCCTTGTCTTACTCCTCTTGATATCCCTCCTTTGGCACACAGTAGACATTTAATAATTGTCTATTGAATAAATGTTGATGTGCATCTTCAAGGACTATTTACTGAATGTTATGCCACAGTATTTTATATTTAGATGATTTGGATATACAATATTCACGTATGTTAATGGAATTACAAACCACAGTATGTCTTAGTTTTGTGTGTGTGCACTGATCGTAGAGAACATATGTCAGAAAAATTTATAAATATTAGGGATTTTAGTCTTTAATGCATACTATTGTATAGTTCATAATGTTAACTGTGGAGATTTCTTCTTTCTCTACTTCTTTAACTGAAGGTGTATGTAGGGGAAGAGGATACACACACACACACACACACACATATATACATACACATATATGTATATATATGATATATGAGATTTTCTATAGGAGCACATCTCAATCGTCTCAAGATGCAATTATCCTAGGCTAAGCAAGGCTTTGTAACAAATATTCAAATTAAATCATGTAATTGTGACATTGGCTTCCTCTTTTTTCCTACGCTAAAAAGTATATTTGGGATTTCATTCTTAAATTTGGACTTTGGAACTTGGTTCAAACATTGGACTGTGGATTCAAATATCTAGAAGATAGTCAATTAATATTGGAGATAATTAACATTCATTGGATTTTCTTGATTTAGTATATGTTATACACTTCATCTCAAGAGGAATACTTTTCATTTCTGAATTTCATAAGACATTGATCCAAAAATGTATCTTATGTTATTAACTGATTTAATAGATTGAGAAGATGGTTATATATTTTCATTATTAGGAGAGAAAGTATAAGTTCATGTCAAATATGGAGGTGTCTTTATTTCTAGGATGGTTATATTTAAAAGCAATCTGTGTGCCACAGTGGTTAAATCAGGTAAAACAAACAAACAAAACCCCCACAAATACTCAAACAGTTTGGATTAGGCTGCCTCAGGTCAACATTTATGGTTTTTCACTCCTAACGTCTAATGATGTTCTATCCCCTCCTCATTACTGGTTAATTTGTAAATGGAAAAAAAAGTTACTATGGCAGATCCTCCAAACTGACTATTTAAATATCTTTCCCAGCTTCCTTCTCTCTTCCCTGCCCAAGTAGAAGGACTCAATTTCCGTGACTTCTTTCTTTCTTCTCTTTTTGTAGTAATGGGCATCCCTGTTTGCAAATTATGGTCAATAAAATATGAGAAATCTGCTGGTGGATTCTGGGGAAAGAATTACTTTCCTGACTTAAAAGCACACTGGCAACTATTGTTATTTCTTTGCATATTCTTACTCCCTGGAATTTGAATATCATGCTCACAGATGTGGCAATTTCTTTGACTTTGAAGTTCCAAGCATAAAGAGGAAAGTCAACATGCTATGGACACCAGAGCAAAGAGAAAGAACCCTGGTCCTTGAAGGCATAGTCCGACAACTAAGTTCACAAAGTGCCTGCCCTGGCTTCTTCTTACATGAAGACAAAAGATTTGTTTGTTTAAGCCATAATTAGTGAGTTTCCTGTCACTTTCACCTAAAGAGTGTCAATGTTTAGAATTGGTGGAGAAACCTCAGGAGGACTTTGGTGAGCAACTGAAAATTAGGGGAAGGTGAACCGCCCCTTCTCATTCTCAGACAGAGGCAGTTTGGTTCTAACTTGGCCCCTTGTCAAGATGAGAATAAGAACAGTATTATGAAGTATCTAAGTTCTGGCCCTTCCCTGAAAGTCAGTCAACTAGATTGTAACTTTGATGGAAAGAGAAGACATCTGGGTAAGTTCCTTCTTCATCTCTTTGGGTAAATGTATCTTGAGATCATTGGTAGTGCATAAAACCTGTCTGCTAAGTTTTTCTTTTTATAAGTGCTTTACCTAATAGGACTCCATGAAAAAGTTTCTATGCTTCATTTATTCATTCAGTAAATATTTGAGTATCAGCAAAACTAAACATAGCCTCTCTCATGTAGAGTGAAGCCTGATGAGAGAGGTGAGTATAATTCAAATAATCATAAAAGGGGAGTAGACTTTCACAAGCTAAGGGCTATGAAATAAAAGAACAAAGTACTAATGACATCTGGCCTTTGAGATGCTGTAATTTAGGAGACAGGTCCTGTGAAAGTGACTCTTGAAGGATGAAGGACGAGTGGGTGTTAACCAAGGACAGAAGAAGGGGAAAGAGCATTCATAGAAAAAGGGAGAGCATGCTTAGGGGACTCAGGACAGAAGGCAGATTGGTGAGTTGGAGGATCTCAAAGAAAATCACTATGGTTGGAATGCTGAGAATAAGGGAAAGTCTGGAGAGGTAGGCAGGAGCCAGACTGTATAGAGCATTGTTGTTGGTCTTAAAACCTTTGATAATTATCCCAAGGACCATGAGAAGCCATTGGAAAGTTTAAACAAAAGTTATATATACTTCAGTGTTTTGAAGAGATCAGTCTGGCTGCATCATGGAGAATGGATTAGTAAGGAGCCAGTCTGAATGCATTTAGTTAATTAAGAATTTATTGCATTAATTCAGGTGGGAGATAATGGTAGTTTGGTAGAGTGGTTCCGTTAGTGGTTATTGTGTTGCTATTGGAGGTGCAAAAAATGGATGGATTTGAGAATTATATTCAGGAGTTAAATGGGTAGGTTTGGTACTAGCTTGGATATGATTTGTATGGAAAAAGGGGCTTTGAAGGAGGACTCCAAAGTTCTTTGTTAGCTACCTGGATGATCATGATACTATATTCCCAGATCAGGAACACAGAAAGAAAAAGAGAATCAGAGGAAAATACTATGATTTCATTCTTAGATTCATTGAATGTGTTTTAATGGACTTGGTTATAAAGGGTAATGGTGGAGGAAATTTGATGGAAAAGCTGCAGTCACTTTTACTAGACACTTTTATTTTTCCTGTTTGTTACCACTTACTTTTCTCATGTCTTCAACTGATTGTGGATTAGTTACTGACATGGGGGATCTCAGGATAAATTGTCTGTTTATGAAATATTAATGACTTCTAAGTTGTTCTTTGGAGGGTATTTCTCCCTGCCTGCCCAGAGTATTTTTTTTTTTTTGAGCCCCAAACACACAGTGCCTCTGAGCTAAAACATGGAAGATATTTGGATTAAAATTGTAAAATCTCCCTCCCCCATTGGTTCTGCTAGGGGAAAATCTATATTTAGAAAATGGTTATATTTTTTATAGACTTTGCTTTTTAGAAGTTTTAATTTTTAGAAATATTGAAGAGCTGGTTCAGAGAGTTCCTGCACATCCTTACACAGTTATCTCTATTTTTAGCATCTTACAGTAGTGTGGTATATTTATTATGTTTAATCAACATGATAGATTTTTATTGATTAAAGCCCATACTTTAAAAAAATAAAATATGTCTTTGGTTTTTACCTCCTATTCTTTTTCTTTCCCAGGATCCTCTCCAACTTACCATATTACATTGAAATGTCATGTCTTCTTGGGTTCCTCTTGATTGTGACAGTTACTCAACTTTCTTTGCTTTTGATACATTGACAGTTTGAAGAATACTGGTCAGGTATATCATAGGATGCCACTATCTTGAAAAGTAACATTTTTCTCATTATTAGAATGGCATTGTGGGTTTTGGGAGGAAGAATACAAAAGTAAAACACTATTCTCATCATACTGTATCAAGAGTACATAGGATAAATATGACTTTATACTCTCGATGTTAACCCTTAACTTAGTGTTTGTAAGGTTTCTCTACTATAAAGTTATGATTTCTCCTTCTTTCTATAATGTATTCTTTGGAAGAAAGTCATGATATACACCCACACTTAACGAGTGGGGAGTTACTTGAAATTCTTCTGCATGGGAGCTTTCTCTACTTATTTAATCATTTATTTATATCATTGGACTCTTGGAAATGTATTTTATACTTGAGGTTGAAGTCTAGTACTGCTTTATTTACTTTCTTGTTTAAATTGTTTTAGTTTTGGCTATTAGGAGTTCCTTAAATTGGCTTACGTGTTCCTTTGAATGATTGTGCTCCTCAGTCATTGCGGGTGTGTGTTTTCCCACATCCTTAACAGATTAGACCAGATTCACTTTGTATAATTCCTGCTACAGTCCTAGAAGCAGCCATTTTCCAAGGAGCTCTCATCCATTTTATTGGAGAATGATATTAGAGATTGAAATCTGAATGCTAAGTGTACTCATTGCTATTGGGTGTCATTTCTTTTAGGCCTTCTCAGTTGACAGAACTGAGAAATTTATGTGTATATACTAACCCATGTATAACATGTGTCTTTAAATATTTATGTAATCGTGTATATGTTAAAGTAAACAAGATTTCTTCTTGAAGTCTCTACATTACAGCATGGATCTTTCTAGTTTTTCCCTTTGCTTATCTGTAAATCTTCACTTTTACAGGGTGAAGCCTCACTCCCATAATCTACCATTTTTTTGTTTAATAATTCCATTCCATAGCAGGTCAGAATTGTTACCTACCCTCCTATGGGCAACAATGCTAACAGCTAGAATACATAGGGGACAAACAGACAAGCATTGCTTCTGAGGCTCATTTCCTTTAGAAGAGGTAGAACAGAAAAGAGCACATGGCTAGGCCGTTTTTATTTTCTCCCACTCAGCTTCCTAAATTGGAGTGGCAGCCTGGAGGCCAGGCTTGCAATGGAGCCAGATCCAGCTTCACTGCTCTTGGGCGAGACTAGTTGAGCAGAACTAAAGAAGCACTATTGTGCTGAATAGAAAGTTCCTGAGATGTAGCAGTTCATGCTCTGACCCCGTATGTCCCCAGGAAGATCTACTCTGGTACGAGAAAAAAGGAAAGCTTCTCTTTCCTCCAGAGGACCAGACTTTTCCCTCACTATACACACAGAGAAGCTTTAATACCATAAAAACAGGTGGTGGGTGGAACACTGACCACATTTGCTCTGGAGAATGTGGATACGATGCTTTATCCAGGTCAAGCAGCATTGAATACCCAGAGTCCAGGTATGCTTGCCATCAACTTGTTTGCTTTTTATTTCATCTTTCTCAGCCTTCAAACTGATGTTGTTCCCTTCTGGCATTTAGAGATAAGAATAGTTCACACATAGGAAATGCAAGTCTAGAGAAATTATCAATGCTTTGAGACCAAAATCAGCTTCTCTCTCCATTGACAGGCTAAAACATATCACCTGCTCAGAACCGGGGAGCAGGCTGTTCTCTTGCAAAGGGCCAGATGGTTTTGTCAATAATTTACTCTGACAGTGTAGAAATAGCTGGGCTCTAGGAAAGGAGATCCAGGTTTCTGATGCTCATTTTGCTATTATAGCCCCTCTAAATCTTATTCTTAGCTGCTATTAGTTTTAAAGCTCCTGAAATGGAACAGGCCTGTTAGACTATCTTTAGTCAATAATTCCCTTCCCATTCTGAAAAAAATTTAGTGCATTATCTCAGGTGGAGATAGGAGAAGGGGAGGAGTACCAATTTCCTTAAATGATGTTGCTAATGCAACGGACAGCGTTAGCCATCCTGCTCTTCAAACTCTCTCTAGAGAACCTATGAATGCCATCAATCTTACACATCCGAACAACCCAATAAATGGAAGATTAATATCACCAAGCTCTTACGGACTGTTTGCAATTCAAATGTAAGCTTGACTTCCTGTGAGTTTTTCGGAGCCCTGAGTTTTGACCTTAGCTGTAGAGGAGTTACAAATGTTAACACTGGAAAAATAACTCATAAAATGTTTGTGCTGGAGGCCTTTTAATACCTAATTCAGTCCCGTTGCTTCAAAGATAAATAAATAGAAGTTCTGAGAGGTTGAGTAATTTGCCCTAGGTCACAGAGCTGTGAAGAAGCTGAAAGAAGAGGAGAAAATATGCTGTGGGCAGTTAGAGAAATGTTCTATATTGTGTCACTGTCTACAAAAGTCTAGGGACCCACATACTTCTTAAACTTCTGGAGACACTGTGATTTTCCATTGCCCATTTGTAGTTGAGACTCAGTTTATATATCTGGAAGCTGGGATAAAAATGCCTGCCCTCCCAGTGTACTTCTGATGCATGTGGGAAGTGTGTGAAATGGGTGAATGAGGGTGTATGAGTGTGAGTGGAGGGGTGGCAGTAGTCTCAAAGCATTCCTGTTTCACAAGTCAAGAGCTATAGCCTGGCATTTAGCAGTTACTTTGAGATTACCTTAATGTGTTCTTTGCTCAAAGCACTCTACTCATGGAGACGGCACTTTGTTTACATAGCATGCTTAAATGAGAAGGTTATTGTTAGTCTGGAAGTAGGCAATGCCTGCTAAAGAGAGTTGTCTTTTACTTAGATATTTAAACTAAGATGCTAAGAAAGGGTTGGTGTGGGAGCTGTCCTGACTTAATTCTTGGACCCTCCAGTCTTCCTTCAGTATTCCTGAAGAGAAGGAACACTATAAGTCTGTGAATTTCAAGAGTTTCATGACACTTATGGGTCAGTTTGAGCTTTCTTCTTCCAAAGCCTCAGGTGCCTCAAAAAATGAGTCTGTGGAGAGAAGAGCAACTCGAGTAGGAAGTAGACAGACAAGAACATACATTCTCTCAGCAGCCTGAGCTTGTGGATAGAAGCTATACCTTATTCTTTTGTATCCCCAGGGCCTTGTTGGAATGCAATAATAATTACTGAAATAAAAAGAAAGATCTATCTTTACTTCATACCTAAAAATAAAATTAATTTCAGATAGATAAAGATTTAAATGTAGAAAACGAAACAAAACAGAAAAATGCTAGAGGAAAATACCAGTGTGTATTTATATAAATTTGAAGTAACACCACAGGCAGGAACCACAAATGAGGATTGATTATTTTCATCAGTTAAAGTGTTCCATGCCTGTATGGAAAGCCCAATGCAAAGTTTAAAGGAAACTTCTAAATTGGAAATGAGATTTGGAACTTGGACTGAATAGGTTAATTGTGTTCTGCATAACAAACCCTTAAACATCAGTAAATGATGATGAATATCCCAATAGGAAAAAAATGAGAAAAGGGCAAGATAGGTGATTCACTAAAGAAGAAATATAAGTGCTTAATAAACAGGAAAACATATAAAATCATATTAGTGAACACAATTACATATCTGAGAACAAGGAGCTGCTATTTGTAGCTTTTAAATTGATATAGAGTTTGAGAACATAATATTGAACAAACATTGACTGGAGTGTCACTTGGATGTACTACTGGTAGGGGTGTTTGGGAAATCTGTTTTGCATTATGTATTCAGTATCTTAAAATCATGCTTGCCTTTCGATCCAACGATGGCACTTTTAAGAAGTATTTAAGAAGTATTTGGGGGATTATACAGAGATGAACATGTAAGAGTATCTCCTAAAGCACAGTGTATAATATAAAAAATTAGAAACAGCCTAAGTGTTCAAAACAGAGAATTTGTTAAAAAAAATCATAATGTATTAGAAAGTATTAGAATCCTAGGATTATGACATTTTGGAATGATATAATAGAATCTTTTGTTACTGTTAAGAATGATGATGTAGAAGTATAATTACTGACATAGGAATATATTTATAATCTGTTACTGCATGACAAAAACCTTCTTACATGTTTATATTTATGTGATGATACATGAATTGAAAAGGTGTCAAAGATAATACTCCAAATATACCAAAATACTGAAGCTAGCTATCTCTGGGTGAGGGAAGAGGGTTACTAGTGGTTCTTTAATGATAAAAAAAAACATTGCATTTTCTAGATATACACTCTTTTTTCTAGACTGAATATGAATAAAAATGAATTTAAAAAAGAATTAGGATTAAAAAACCCAAAGAATAACACAAAATTGTTTCATGGATATTGTTAATGTCATATTGGGTCTTTTATGGAATTATCTTTACTTTTAAAAGGCCAAATGTTAGAATATAGGAAGCTTTACTTTGGATCCCCCCAAACCTGAGTCTGAGACAAGGTTCAAGTGCAAGTTGTTAATTTGGGAAGCATTCCCAGGGCAGTGGGGAAATCGGAGAGGGATGGAAAGAAAGTGGTTAATGTTTCCATAACAAAGGAAGTCACTATTGTCAGGAACGACTATGAGGAGTATGAGGACTACACACATCAGAATTATACCACCTAATTGGAAAGGGAGCTAGGATTTTTATTCACCAACTAATATCAGTCACTGGTGGAGAGCTATTCCTGGTGTGTGTTAAATTACAGAATTTCTGGCCTTTTTTTTACTTCTAGGTAAAGAGATGCAAATCCTGGCAGTTAGAAATGGACTGGCATGTGTAGAAATAGTAAAATCTAAAATCACGTGGTGCAGCAACAGTCTCTGCTACAATGGAATTAGAAATTTGTCAGTCAGTAGGGAAAGACACTTTGGGTCATGAAAATGAAGGTGTTCATTTGCACAGCATCATATAATTAATGCTTGAGTCAGCCTCAAACATCAGGTCTACTGACTTGCATCCAGGACATTTTTCATTGTGTGATGACCAGGACCTTCTTTGTTGTGGTTATTTCTAAGCGTGACAAAGACACACGCTCTCTCCATTATAGATAGGATGCAGGATCCTTGTGTTCTTGTTCCTTTTGCAACACTTTGCACCTAAGAATAGGATCCAACCCAGTGGTTTTTAAATGGACCTAAGCCATGTAAGCCTTACTTCTTTTTTTTTTCTAAAGATTTTATTTATTTATTTGACAGACAGAGATCTTAAGTAGGCAGAGGGGCAGGCAGAGAGAGGAAGAAGCAGGCTCCCCACTGAGCAGAGAGCCTGATGCGGGGCTTGATCTCAGGACCCTGGGACCATGACCTGAGCCGAAGGCAGAGGCTTTAACTCACTGAGCCACCCAGGTGCCCCTGTAAGCCTTACTTCTCATGAGAGTTCTTGAGGATGACCCATACATTGAAAAAATGAATGTGGTGCTGCTCAGGTTGAAGGAAATGAGGCCATCGGTCTTCGTTACATAAAAACTCTCAGAGGGTATTTCAAAGAGCAACACTTGAAAACCCCCATTTCCCCCATATTCTGGCAAGAGAAAAAAGGAATAATTATTCCAAGAAATCTCAGCCTAACAGCAGTTTTACAGGAGAAACTGCTGGTAAACAGAAATTTTTCTGAACCCTTTCAAGTTCCTCTAGCTGGTCTAAGAAGTGAAATGACATCAGACAAATTAATAGAACAAAAACAAATTCAATTACATGTGACCAGAGGCCCCCAAATTAAACTGAGATCCAGAGAAAAAACCAAGGGAGGCAGTTTTTATACTTTTTAGACAAAGAAATAGTAAATCTATGAGGAATTGATAGGATGAAGAACTCTTGTGATTGGAAATTTCATTTAGTAAGAAACTGTAAACAGAATTTAGGCTGAGGTAGTAAATTAGTAAAAATAGCAAGGTTTGTTTATATGGTTTTCTCAGTTCCAAATTATCTATATTTGATGATGAAGATGTCTCTTTACCTCCTATCATGGAAAAAGGTAATATTCACTTGGGGGGCTTATTTCTTGCTTTCTGAAGACAAAGTGGGGGGGGGGGCAAATGGTGCCTTTGCATTGGCTGTTTCTTAAGTAACTTTAATTCATAATAATCAATATGCTAAAGGGGTGCATATGGTGGTGGCCTGCCCTTGGCCCCCACAAAATTCAAGTGGCATAGATGCACATGAGTTAAAAAACAAGTGATGTCAACTGTAAAGTGACAGATGTTCTTGGGGGGAAAAATACTACTTCTTTTCTTATGCTGCTAATTGTTCTTCTCTAAGATGTTCACGTAGAATAACTGGGCCCAGACTTCCCTATGAGCTCCTTTTGTTTTAGAAGATTAAATTGTGCTATTTTGAAAATTGTTATCTGAATCTCAGGATCCTTAATTAAGATTACAGTCCTTAATCTTCAAAAGTCAAGTTTGAATATTCTGGCACAGTGCAGTTGTTTGCAAATAACCTTAATGTATTGTTAGAAAGCACTGCTCTCTTTCTGCATATTTTTTTATATGTTAGAATAATGAGTAAATAAGAGTGAGAAAGAGATCATGGGTCCTATGAACTCTTTTGAACTGCATTATGTAAGGATGTGGGACTCAATCCCAGGACACTGAGATCATGACCTGAACTGAAGGCAGACACTTAACAAACTGAGCTGCCCAGGCACCCTCTTAATCCTTTCTTATATTGATGGACCCTTAGGCTGTTTCCTGTTCTTGACTATCATAAATAAAATTGCTATGAACATTTACATAAAATGGACTCTGTTTTCATTTATCTTGGATAAATATTTAGGAGTGTAGTTGCTGGATTAAATACAAAGATACCGGCAAATTGCTTTCCAAATTTGTTTTACCATTTTACATTCCCACAAGCAATATAGAAGAGGTCCTATTGCTCCAGAATCTCACCAGTATTTGGTATCGTCATTCTTTTTAACTTTAGCACTTTGAGCACAAACACATATTTCAGTGCCCCTTTATTTTGTATTTTTCTGATGATTAAAGATGCTGAACATCTTTTCAACTACCTTTGGCCATGCAGAAGTTTATTTTCTGGGAAACTGTGTCTTCCATTCCATGACCATCTTTATTGGACTGTTTGTTTTCTTATTCTAGGGTTCTTAGCGTGCTTTATGTATTCTTAATACAAATTACTTGTCATATAATGCATTATTTGTTTGAGGGGTACAGGTCTATGATTCATCAGTCTTATACAATCCATAGTACTCACCATAGCACATACCCTCCCCAATGTCCATAACCCAGCCATCCCATCCCTCCCATTCCCCTCCAATCCAACAACCCTCAGTTTGTTTTCTGAGATTAAGTCTCTTGTAGTTTGTCTCCCTCTCTGGTTTCATCTTGTTTCATTTTCCCCTCTCTTCCTCTATGATCCTCTGCCTTGTTTCTCAAATTCCACATATCATTGAGATCATACGATTGTTTTTCTCTGACTGACTTATTTTGCTTATCCTAATACCCTCCAGTTCCATCCTTGTCATTGCAAATGGCAAGACTTCATTTTCTGATGGCTGCATGGTATTCCATTTTTTATCTATACCACATCTTCTTTATCCATTCATCTGTCAATGGACATCTAGGCTCTTTCCATATTTTGGCTACTGTGGACATTGCTGCTATAAACATTTGGGTGCATGTGCCCCTTTGGATCACTACATTTGTATTTTTGGGGTAAATACCCATTAGTGCAATTGCTGGGTCATAGGGTAGCTCTATTTTCAACTTTTTGAGAAACCTCCATACTGTTTTCCAGAGTGGCTCCACCAGCTTTCATTCCCACCAACAGTGTAGGAGGGTTCCCCTTTCTCCACATCCTTGCCAACATCTGTTGTTTCCTCACTTGTTAATTTTAGCCATCCTGACTGGTGTAAGGTGGTATCTCATTGGGGTTTCGATTTGTATTTCCCTGATCCCAAGTGATGTCGAACACTTTTTCATGTGTCTGTTGGCCATTTGGATGTCTTCTTTGGAGAAATGTCCATTCATGTCTTCTGCCCCTTTCTTGGTTAGATTATTTGTTCTTTGGATGTTGAGTTTAATAAGTTCTTTATAGATTTTGGACACTAGCCCTTTATCTGATATGTCATTTGAAAATATTTTCTCCCACCCTGTCGGTTGTCTTTTGGCCTTGTTCACTGTTTCCTTTGCTGTGCAAAAGTTTCTTATCTTGATGAAGTCCTAATAGTTCATTTTTGCCCTTGCTTCCCTTGCCTTTGCAATGTTTCTAGGAAGAAGTTGCTGTAGCCAAGGTCAAAGAATTTGCTTCCTGTGTTCTCCTCAAGGATTTTGATGGATTCCTTTCTCACATTGAAGTCCTTCATCCATTTTGAGTCTATTTTTGTGTGGGGTGTAAGGAAATGGTCCAGTTTCATTTTTCTTCATGTGGTTGTCCAATGTTCCTAAAACCATTTGTTGAACAGTCTGTCTTTTTTCCACTGGACATTCTTTTCTGCTTTGTCGAAGATTAGTTGACTATAGAGTTGAGGGTCCATTTCTGGGCTCTCTATTCTGTTCCATTGATCTATGTGTCTGTTTTTGTGCCAGTGCCATACTGTCTTGATGATTACAGCTTCGTAATAGAGCTTGAAGTCTGGAATTGTAATACCGTCAACTTTGGTTTTCTTTTCCAACATTCCTCTGGCTACTCGGGGTCTTTTCTGGTTCCACACAAATTTTAGGATTATTTGTTGCTGCTCTGTGAAAAAAGCTGATGGTATTTTGATAGGGATTGTATTAAATGTATAGATTGCTTTAGGTAGCATAGACATTTTCACAATATATTTTCTTCTAATTCATGAGCATGGAACGCTTTCCCATTTCTTTGTGTCTTCTTCAATTTCTTTCATAAGTGTTTTATAGTTTTATGAGTATAGATCCTCTGCGACTTTGGTTAGATTTATTCATAGGTACCTTATGTTTTTGGGTACAACTGTAAATGGGATTGACTTCTTAATTTCTCTTTCTTCTGTCTTGTTGGTATACAGAAATGCAACTGATTCCTGTGCATCGATTTTATATCCTGCCACATTGCTGAATTCCTGTATGAGTTATAGCAATTTTGGGGTGGAGTCTTTTGGGTTTTCCACATAAAGTATCCTATCATCTGCAAAAAGTGAGAATTTGATTCTTCTTTGCCAATTCAGATGCCTTTTATTTCTTTTTGTTGTCTGATTGCTGAGGCTAGGTATTCTAGTACTATGTTGAACAGCAGTGTTGATAATGGACATCCCTGCTATGTTCCTGACCTTTGGGGAAAATCTCTCAGTTTTTCCCCACTGAGAATGATATTCACTGTGGGTTTTTCATAGACGGCTTTGATGATATTGAGATGTGTGTCCTCTATCCCTACACTGTGAAGAGTTTTGATCAAGAAAGGATGCTGTACTTTGTCAAGTGCTTTTTCAGCATCTATGAGAGTATCATATGGTTCTTGTTCTTTCTTTTGTTAATGCATTGTATCACATTGATTGGTTTGCAGATGTTGATCCAACCTTGCAGCCCAGGAATAAATCCTTCTTGGTTGTGTGAATACTGTTGGATCCAATTGGCTAGTATTTTGGTGAGAATTTTTGCATTTGTGTTCATCCTCGATATTGGTCTGTAATTCTCCTATTTGGTGGGGTCTTTGTCTGGTTTTGGGATCAAACAAATGCTGGCCTCATACAAAAAATTTGGAAGTTTTATTTCCATTTCTATTTTTTGAAATAGCTTCAGAAGAATAGGTATTAATTCTTCTTTAAATGTTTGGTAGAATTCCCCTGGGAAGCCGTCAGGCACTGGGCTCTTGTTTCTTGGGAGATTTTTGATTACTGCTTCAATTTCCTTGCTGGTTATGGGTTTGTTCAGGTTTTCTATTTCTTCTTGGTTCAGTTTTGGGAGTCCATATTCTCTAGGAATGCTTTCATCTCTCCCAGATTATCTAATTTGTTGGCATATAGTTGCTTAAATATGTTCTTATAATTGTTTGTATTTCTTTGGTGTTGGTTGTGATCTCTCCACTTTCACTCATAATTTTATTTATTTGGGTCCTTTCTCTTTTCTTTTTGATAAGTGTGGCCAGGGGTTTATCAGTCTTATTGATTCTTTCAAAGAACCAGCTCCTAGTTTTGTTGATCTGTTCTACTGTTCTTTTCATTTCTATTTCATTGATTTCTGCTCTAATCTTTATTATGTCTCTACTTCTGCTAGGTTCAGGCTTTATTTGGTGTTCTTTCTCCAGCTGGTTTGGTGTAAGGTTACGTTGTGCATTTGAGACCTTTCTTGTTTCTTGAGAAAGGCTTGTGGAGCTATATACTTTCCTCTTAGTACCGCCCTCACTGCATCCCAAAGATTTGTAACTGCTGTGTTTTTGTTTTCATTTGTTTCCATGAATTTTTTCAATTCTTCTTTAATTTCCTGGTCGACCCATTCATTCTTTAGTAGGATGCTCTTTAGCCTCCATGTATTTGATTCTTTCCAAATTTCCTCTTGTGATTGAGTTCCAGTTTCTAAGCATTTTGGTCCAAAAATATGCAGGGAATGATCCCAATCTTTTGGGATCTGATTTGTGACTCAGGATGAGATCCATTCTGGAGAAATGTCACATGTGCACTGGAGAGGAATGTGTATTCTGTTGCTTTAGGATGGAATGTTTTCAATATATCTGTGAAGTCCATCAGACCCAGTGTGTCATTCAAATGCCATTTTTCCTTGCTGATCTTCTGCTTAGATGATCTGTCCATTGCAGTGAGTGGAGTGTTAAAGTCCCCTACTATTATTGATGTGTTTCTTTGATTTTATTACTAATTGACTTATATAATTGGCTGCTCCCATGTTAGGGGCATAAATATTTACAATTGTTAGATCTTCTTGTAGGATAGACCCTTTAAATATGATATAGTGTCCTTCCTCATCTCTTATTACAGTCTTTAGTTTAAAATCTACTTTGGCTGATAAAACAATTTCCACCCCAGCTTTCTTTCATTGTCTATTAGCAAGATAAATGGTTTTCCACACCCTGACTTTCAATCTGGAGGGGTCTTTGGGTCTAAAATGAATCTCTTGCAGAAAGCATATCAATGGTTCCTGCTTTTTTCTCATTCTGATACCCTCTGTCTTTTGATTGACACATTTAGCCCATTTAGATTCAGAGTAACTATTGAAAGATATGAATTTAGTGTTTTGTATTGCCTATAAGGTGACTGTTACTGTATATTGTCTCTGTTCCTTTCTGGTCCATGTTACTTTTGGGCTCTCTCTTTGCTTCAAGGATCCCTTTTAATATTTCTTGTAGGGCTGGTTTGGTGATCACAATCAAAGATTCTGTTTAGTTTCTGTTTGTCCTGGAAGCTTTTTATCACTCCTTCTATTTTGAATGACATCCTAGCTGGATAAAGTATTCTTGCCTGCATATTTTTCTCATTTAATACCCTGCATATATCATACCAGTCCTTTCTGGCCTGCTAGGTCTTAGTGGATAGGTCTGCTTTCAGGATTTTCTCTTTGTCTCTGAGATTTGTAAGTTTTACTATTAGATTTGTAAGTTTGCTATTTTTATTGAAATTGAGGGGGGGTTATCTGTGCCTCCTGGATTTTGATGCCTCTTTCTTTCCCCACATTAGGGAAGTTTTCTGCTATAATTTCCCCCAATATACGTCCTGCCCCTTCTCTTTCTTCTTCTTTTGGGATCCTAATTATTCTAATATTGTTTTGTCTTATGGTATGACTTATATTTTGAATTCTCCCCTTGTGATCCAGTAGTTGTTTGTCTCTCCTTTTCTGAGTTTCTTTATTCACCATCATTTGGCCTTCTATATCACTAATTCTCTCTTCTCACTCATTTTTCCTAGCAGTAAGAGCATCCATTTTTTATTGCACCTCATTAGTAGCCTTTTTTATTTTGACTTGGTTAGATTACATTTATCCAGAAAGGGATTCTCTAGTATCTTCTATGCTTTTTTCAAGCCAAGCTAGTATTTTTATAATCGTTATTCTGAATTCTATTTCTGACATCTTATCAATGTCCATGTTGATGAAGTCCCTAGCAGTCACTACTGCCTCTTGTGTGTGTGTGTGTGTGTGTGTGTGTTTGAGGTGAATTTTTCTGTCTTGTTGTTTTCTCCAGAGAAGAATAGATGAATGAGAGAACAAAATGCTAAAGAGGTAACAATGACCCCCCCCCCAAATATATGCTAAACAAATCAGAAGAGACCCAAACTGAGGGGGAAATGAAAAGAAAAAGAATATGAAGGATATGACCAGACAGGAGAATAGAACAGAGGCATATGCTAGATTTTGTTTGTATTTTAGTCTATTAGAGGAAACTGCCTCCTAAAATTTTAAAGAGAAATAAAAAACCTTATGTATATATAAAAATAAGTGTAAATACAATGAAGGAATGGAATATGGCTGTGAAAATGAAACTTAAATAAGATTTTTAAAAAAGTAATGGATAAGATAAGTTGGTTGAATAAAGAAAGAAGAAAAATTAAAAAAACCAAAGGAAAGAATGTGATTGGGTAGGTGAAGAGAACAAGGTCATTTAGGGTATACACTAGATTTAGGGTATATTTTGATCTGTTGGAAGAAACTGCATCCCAAAGTTTTAAAGAATGAAATATATATATATATGTTTCATATATATTTCATTATATATATTCATATATATATATATACATATATATTCAATATATATATTCATATATATTTCATTGGTATATATATGAAATAAGGTTAAATACATATATATGATAGATATATGAAATAAGGTTAAATACATATTTATATGATATATTTGAAATATATATGATATATATGAAATAAGGTTAAATATAATGAAGGGATAGAAAATGACTACAAAAATGAAAATTAAAAATATTTTAAAAAAGGAATTCTTAAGATAATATCTTGGTTAAAAAGGAAAAAAATAAAAAAGAAACAGAAAAAGAGAAAAATAAAGATTAAAAAAAATTATTTTGAAAAACTAAAGAATCATGGGAAAAAGCCATGAATGTATATGCTGTATTTCCCTAGTGCTGGAGTTTTACTGTTCTCATTGATCTGTAAACTTGGTCTTGGCTGGATGTTCTTGTTGATCTTCTAGGGGAAGGGTCTGTTGCATTGATTCTCAAATGTCTTTGCCCTAGGCAAAATTGCACCACTCTTGCCAGGGGCCAAGGCTAAGTAATCTGCTTGGGCTTGCTCTAGGCAGCTTTTGCTCCCTGAAAGCTTTCTGCACAGCTTTAGAAGATGAGAATGAAAACGGCAGACTCCCAATCTCCCACTCCAGAGGACCTGAGAACTCGGAGCCCCACTCCTCAGTGTGCCCTCAGAGAAGAGAAGTCAATCACTCCTGTCTCCCTGGTCTCTGGGTGCACTCTGAGCTCCCCTGGCCTATGACCCAGCATTTCTATCTCTCGCACATGAACCCCTTTGTAGTCTCCAAACCCAGCAGATACCTGCAGTGTGATCCCCTGCTGCTCCTCCTAGGGGAGGAAGGGGAGTCTCCCCAGATCTGCCACGTGTTGGGTCCCTGCTCGAAGAGCAGGGGCCCAACTGAGCTGTAGATCAGTTTTTGGTAATCCCGAGCTGAAAGCCCACTCCTCAGCTCAGTCTCTGCAGCCAGCTTCCCTGCTCCTATACCTGGGAGCTCTGCCACACTCGGGCACCCTCAGTCTTTCTGTGACCCTGAGGGTCCTGAGACCACACTGTCCCAACGAGGATTCTACCCCCTGCTTATCCACTGGAGTGATGCTCCTCACCAGAGCAGACTACTAAAAGCTCTAATTTTGTGCTCCTCTGTTCTATCACTTTTGTGCAGCCGGCTGATGGAGGCTCCCCCTCTCCCATGCCTTCCTCTTCCCACCATGGTCTATCTTCCCAAATAGCACCTTGGATTCACTTCTCTGCCCCTCCAACCTTCCAGAAAGTGGTCTCTTTTCTGTTCATAGAGTTGCTGCTGTTCTTTTTTTCTTTGATCTCCTGTTGAGTTTGTAGGTATTCACAATGGTTTGATAACTATCTAGCTGAATATCTGAGAGAAGACAAAATTTGTCAGGATATGTTTTGCAAATGTTTTCTCCCAGTTCTTGGCCACATTTTTGCTTTCTTATTCATGTCTTTTGAAAAACAGCTGTTTCAATTTTGAAAAACTAATGCATTGCCTTCTATTTTTTTTTTAATTGTTAGTGGGTTTTTTGGTCTTCTCTAAGAAATCCTTGCCTACCATGAGGTTGTGAAGTTTTTATCCTGTCTTCTATTAGAAGTTAAATATTTTTATGTTTAGTTTTGAGATCAATTTTTGTCACTTCCTAGCACTATATAAGAAAAGTTGAGGTTAATATTTTTTTCGTATGGATATACAGTTGTTCAGTTGCTGCTTATAGAAAAGGAGTTCTTTTCCCCATTGATTTATTTTGATATGACTGTCAAGAATCATTTACTCTATACATACGGGTCTATTTCTGGACTTTTTATCCTATTGATCTGCATAGACAGATCTTTACTCTAAAGCCACATTGTTTTATTACTATAGCTGTATAGTAAGTCTTGAAATGAGGTAATAACATTCTCCAATACTGTTGTACTTTTCTTCACAATTTGAATATTCTAGGTTCTTTGTGTTGCCATATGAATTTTAGAACCATCTTGTCTATTTAAATAGAGAAAATGCTGG
>NW_022631333.1:0-141596 GCF_010015895.1 Lontra canadensis
CCTGGAAATTTTACCCCAATGATATTTGCCCTGGAAATTTTACCCCAGCTACAAGAACACATCTGCTTTAACATTGGGATAGGTCATTTGTTCATTTGTCCTGTAGTTATGTGTTTGCTTTCCAACAACATAACCCATTACTGTATTGATCTAAAGTGATCTGTAAAGGGCTTCTGAATAATGGCACATAGCACTTGCAATTATGAGGTCTTACCCTCATAAATAATTACCTGATCTCTGTTCATTTTCTCCTCTGTCATCTTTTTTTTTTTTTTTTTAATATCTTACTTATTTATTTGAGAGAGAGAGAGACAGCACTAGAGAGAGTGAGCATGAGTTGGGGGAAGGGCAGAGGGAGAGGGAGAAGCAGGCTCCCCACTGAGCAGGGAGGCTGATGAGGGGCTCCATCCCAGGACACTAGGATTGTGACCTGAGCCAAAGCAAATGCCTAACCAACTTTGCCACCCAGACACCTCTAGTTGTCTTCTTTTTAAAAAGATATTCCATGGGGCACCTGGGTGGCTCAGTGGGTTAAAGCCTCTGCCTTCAGCTCAGGTTATGATCCCAGGGTCCTGGAATCAAGCTCTGTATCGGGCTCTCTGCTCAGCAGGGAGCCTGCTTCCTCCTCTCTCTCTGCCTGCCTCTCTGCCTACTTGTGATCTCTGTCTCTGTTGAATAAATAAATAAAATCTTTAAATATATATATATATTCCATTAAGTGACATCATTTTAGTATCTAAAGCTAACATTGCATAGTTGGTTTTTTTTTTTTTCTGGATAATAGGTCTTCCCCAATGATACTATGTTTAAAATAAGGTAATTGCAAGATTGTGCTATAATGTGAAAGATTTTGTCAAGTCTCGCATAGGAGTGTTTCTTTTGAGTGTTAATTTTGGGGGAATTTTTTGCATTATGTTCTGGTACATGTGCCATCATTTAGGAAAGGAAAAAATGAGATAAATTCATGTGATGGAACACAATACAGAAGTTAAAGGAATAAAGTCTCTGTGTCTCTCTCTCTGTATCCCTTCCTCTATAAATAGATTTTAAGTATATTAGTGAGTGGGAAAATATAATGCAGAATTGTATATACAGTATGATGACATTTGTCCTAATTAAAACACCTAAAATAATATAATGTAGCTGCTATTATACATATATGTGTAAAAACATAAAAGGGATTGGATAGATACAGTTGAAAGACATAGTTTTCAGGAAAACTGAAAGGGGAAAGATAGTGTGGAAAGGGGAAGATAATGTGATTGGAAGTTAACAGAGAAATTTTACTTTTTTTTCCATTTTATTTTATTTCTTTTCAGTGTTCCAAAATTCATAGTTTATGGACCACACCCAGTGCCCTCCATAATACCTAACACCAGGCTCACCCAATCTCCCCACCCATCTCCCCTCCAAACCCTCAGTTTGTTTCTCAGAGTCCACAGTCTCTCATGGTTCATCTCCCTCTCCAATTTCCCCAAACTCACCTCTCTCCATCTCCCAATGTCCTCCATGTTATTCCTTATGCTCCACAAGTAAGTGAAACCGTATGATAATTGACTCTCTCTGCTTGAGTTATTTCACTCATCATAATCTCCAGTCCCATCCATGTTGATATAAAAGTTGAGTATTCATCCTTTCTGATGGAGACATAATACTTCATTGTATATATGGACAATATCTTCTTTATCCATTTGTCTGCTGAAGGGCATCTTGGTTCTTTCCACAGTTTGGTGACTGTGGCCATTGCTGGTATGAACATTGGGGTACATATGTCTCTTCTTTTCACTACATCTGTATCTTTGGGGTAAATACCCAGTAGTGCAATTGTAGGGTCATAGGGAAGCTCTATTTTAAATTTCTTAAGGAATCTCCACACTGTTTTCCAAAGTGGCTGCGCCAACTTGCATTCCCACCAACAGTGTAAGAGGGTTCCCCTTTCTCCACATCCTCTCCAACACTTGTTATTTACTATCTTGTTGATTTTGGCCATTCTAACTGGTGTGAAAAATTTTACTTTTAATTGGGTTACTTATTTAAAGAAAAGACTTGAAGCAAACATGATAACATTTGAACAGTCTGTACTTTTTGGTAATGGATATAGGTCCTATTTAATTTTTTGGTTATATTTTAATGTCTCAATGCATGTGAGTGAGTAAAAGAAATAAAAAAAGCAATATGGTAATAATTTTCTTTCACTGGTAGAGAGACAGGTTGTGTTGGAAAGAGAATAAGGTGAATGAGGTTAAATTTTTTTCCAGCAGGGCACCGCTGTGTGGCCAAACACAAGCTGGAACCTGGTGATTTTCATCCATATAGTAAACTAAGACTGTGTTTTCACCAACCTGGTTTTCAGAGAGGGAGGGAAGATTGGCAAGTTGTTGTAAAGGGGTTTTTCTTTGAATGTTGGGCTAAGAAGGTGCTACCTGGCTGTGACTGCGCTTCCAGCCCTCTACAGTATCTGGGTCAGCCCCAGGCAGCATCTCTCACCATAGCCAGTGCCCTGGTCCTTGAGCAACAAAGATAAAGATAGCGGAGCAGACTTGCCCAACTGGGGGCACTTTGATGTATCCATCTTCAAGATATATTTTGTTTGGCTTACACAGTGACTTTTAAAGTGATTTTAAAAGTGTTTAAAAATAGGGGGATGTCACAACCACACTGCGCCCCCATTTTTAACATGGCAGCTGTCAACTGTGGCTAACCCAAGCCTGCTCCTTCCTCCGAGGTGTGGGCTCTCAGTTTGCTGGGTTGTTCTGTCTCCAGCTTTGCCGGCCTTAACTGGCCCCTGCAGGAGTTTGAGCATGTTGTCCCCCATGAAGAGGAACTGCGTGACAGGCAACAGCTAACACTTTGCAGGAGTCTGTGCCAATCTTTTGCAGAAATGCTGGCAAAGCGTTATATGGGAAAGTTCATTTTAGCTCCCCACTGTGTCTAATTATAAGTAAATGGTTGGAACATTTAAACATGCCACAAAAGAATGACTAGAATCTCAGCAGCCTGCAAGGCTTCTTTTTGCCCAGCCTCGGATTAACGAACTGACTTTCCTCATCTTTAATTTCTGTGATTGAAATGCTGCCCTTACCTGTGAAGGCTTCAGACTTGTTAACTTCTTGTCCATGTAGGATCTCTATGCACATTGGCTAATTATAGGCCCCTGGGAAATAACTGGGGTCTTCTCTTGCCTGAAGCTCAAATGGGACCATTTTTAATATAAATCATTCACTGAACAAATATTGAGCACTCTGTTCCAGGCATTGTGCTAGTTTCTAGGGATAAAATGATAATACAAAGCAGACCATCCATATCTTTTTGAGGCTTCAATTCTAATGAGAGATATTAAAACATATTTATATCATTATTCAATTATAATTGCATCATATCGTGGGAAGCTCAGAATACTAAGGAAGGTTGTGGCTCTGGGAACTCACGTCCTTTGAGAGATTGAGCAAGAAGGGCAGGGAATGGGAGGGGGAAGATGAAGGCAGTGCTGATGAGAAGTGCAGGTGAGCAGGTAAGGGGAGTGCTGTGTGTCTGCGGAACTGAGGAAGGCTGGTGTGTTGGGAGCACTAGGTGGGGGAGCACCAAAGAATGAGACCCTGGGGGTGCTCCAGGGCTGACTGGCAAATGAGAGGGTTCATGCTCATCCTTTTACCTCTTTGGTGCAGATGATTTTGTAGAAGAATAATTTCTTATTTTCCTTGTCTTACCTATCAACTCGGATGCCCACGTTTGAAATTACGTTGGACACTTGGGATGAAAGCCTCTAAATGTTTCATCTTTCTCTTGAGCAGTTTATTCAGTGAGTTCCCAGTTGGGTTTTCTAAGGAACAGTAAAGAGGAATGGAAAAAAAAAAAAATCAGTTGTGGTTTTGAGAAATCGTTTTCCTGTTCAGATATTTCCTCCCCTGTAAAGAGAAAAAGCTCTCTTCCACAGCTGGATTTACACAGGTTAGATGTTCCAGGTTCTCACCAGGGGCTCACATTCGTTGGAACCCTTGCTACTTGCTCACTGTTGAGATCCAAGTCATCTCTAAATGAGAATAGCTCAGTATTTAAATTACAAGGGGCATAAGTGTGATTTGGAAACCTAATATATATCTTAAATGAGTTTTACAATAATTTCATTTGAGATGTTTCAATTGTAATTTTAGACTAATTCTTCAGGGCAGAGGCTAACTTAGCACCTCCCATTTTATTTAATTTTTTGTGATACAAAATAAATCAATCTTGAAATGGTTTAGTAGTTTCAATTAATTTTAATGGTCTGCTGCTCTCCACGTCATTGGATCAGATTCTACAAATTCAGACATGTAGCTGAGCTTTTTAATAAGTCCTTAAGAATCATATGTAGGCTATATTAGAGTCAAGTTAAAAAGAGCTTCTACTTAATTGGATTATCCTGAGAGTGTGTCTCTGAAATTAACCTAGTTAATAAAGCCTCATTGGAAGAAACTGGATGGCTTTTGTAGGCAAGGCAAGTTAATGTTTTTCAAGTCGTTCATCTGGAAAGTGTAAGAAAGAGTGACCACTACAGGGAAATCATGTGGTCATTTATAGGCACTTGGCTTTTCTCCCCATGAAACTAAAAAATTTAGGGATGCATTTCAAACAGCAGTAGATTTCCTGTTATAAATCCATCCTCTGCAACTTACATTACTCAGTAATCTAGGTTATTTCTTAGGGTAGAACACTGTCTAAAGTAGTAATTCCTTTTATATGTTCTAAAGGTTACCTTGGAGACCTTAGGATGCCTCTTAGATTCAGTGTCTGAGGAGTAGTGATTGAATTCACTTATAATAACTTTTCCTATGATTTCAATATTCAGGAGATTCTTAGGTTGTAAATTACAAATAAGGCAAGGATTCTTGTTCTAGGAATGACTTGAACCATAATTTGAGTCAAGCCCACAGCAGCACTCGCCATGCGCTACTGCTAGAGGAGTCTGTGTGTTAGAAGCTAGTTCTGGAAATCTGCTGTGGAATGAGGTCACGGCAATTTAAAGACAGTGGTAATGGCTGAGGTGTGAGGAAGTTAGGGGAAGCTCAAAAGCAGAACTCATGGGGACCACATGGGCTGGAGGACTGTCAAGGTCAGAAGTGAGTTTATCATAGAGCAAGTTTTCTCAGCACAAACGACAATCCGGACTGGGTAAATCTTCATTATGAGTGGGTCTCAGGGCAGGGAGATGTCCTGTGCATTACGAAACATTTAGCAGCATTCCTGTCGTCCTACCCCGCTAGATGCTGATAGGACTACTCACTCCCCCACTTCTGAGTTTTTTTTTTTTTTTTAAAGATTTTTTATTTATTTATTTATTTGACAGAGAGAGAGATCACAAGTAGAGAGGCAGGCAGAGAGAGAGAGGGAAGCAGGCTCCCTGCTGAGCAGAGAGCCCGATGCGGGACCCGATCCCAGGACCCTGAGATCATGACCTGAGCCGAAGGCAGCGGCTTAACCCACTGAGCCACCCAGGCGCCCCTCCACTTCTGAGTTTTAACATTCAAAATCTCTCCTGGGGTACAAAACTGTACCTGCTCAAGAACCACTGCTATAGAGAATTCAAGAGAGCAAAGATACAGGTAAAAAAGGTGGGAAGCCCCCAGTTGATGAAAATGATCGATAACCACAAACTTTTATCTCACATCTCTCTAGCCAGACAACTTATCTTACTTTGGACTCTTGAATTTAACTGTAAAATCGCTATTTAAATGTTTCTAAGATACTCCAGTGTCATCATGTTCCAAGTGCCCTGATGACCTCCTATCTGCAGAATCTTTTCCTTCTTTGTCACTCCTAGTGTCTGTGAATGCATCACATTAGAAACCTAGGATTTATATCTGACATCCACTCCCTCATCTCTAGCATACAGTCAATCAGCAAGCTCTGTCTGATTTCTGCCGCCAAGTATCTCTTGAGGCATTTACTTCTCACCACCCCTGCCACGTTGGTCGACATCAGCACGAGCTCTCTCTTGCCTCCCCCCCACTGTGCAGGCTGCAAAGGCTAAATACTTATTTTCCAGCTTTCCCTGCAAGTAGAGATGGCTGTGGGGCTAATTTCTGACCAGTGAGACATTACTGGGGAGCCAGGCAATTTCAGAAAGTTCTAGGAAGACATTGTTTTCCTAGTAGAAATCACAAAGTTTCTGGTGCTATTCCTGGATGCCTTTCAGCCATCTTGAATACAGGCTTTCTGTCCAGAGTTCAAGCAGTCATTCCGCCACCATTAAGCAAAGGCCACTGGAATCAACAGGAATGCAATTGTTTTTGAACTATTAAGCCAATAGGCCAATAGCTACCTTGCTCCCCTTATACTGTTAAATAAGAAACACAATTCCTGTCTTGGGTAAGTCACTGTCTGAATTTCCTATTCCTTACAGACACTTTCTTCTAGCTAGGTGTCCTTAGGACACCTGCTAGCTTGGTGACTTTTGAACAAAGTGTTTAAGAGCATTCTTTGTTTCTTGATCTTTCCCTGTGAAAATGATGAGAACTTCAGAATGACTGGGTGGGTAGGATAGTGCAAGGGTTAAAAGAAGTAACACTTGAGGGGTGCCTGGGTGGCTCAGTGGGTTAAGCCTCTGCCTTCGGCTCAGGTCATGACCTTAGGGTCCTGGGATCGAGCCCTGCATTGGGCTCTCTGCTCAGCAGAGAGCCTGCTCCCCTCCACCCCCCTGCCTACTTGTGATATTTCTCTCTCTGTCAAATAAATAAATAAAATAAAATAAAAAAGAAGTAACACTTGACCCTCAGAACACATGAGCTGGCAGTAAGTTTTAAATCTGAACTCTGGAACTCTTTGGCCTTGTTGAATTCCATCTGGCCCTGTGCATGTGCATTTCACAAGAATAATCACATCATAAATAGCAGGAGAGAAGCAGTTTCTTGTGTTCCCCAAGAAGACTAGGACAGTGTACCTGCTTGCTATCAGGGACAGTTTCAGCTCAACTGGGTTTCAGGACAGCAGTTAGAAGCTGAAGGCACTCCTCTTCTGAATCAAGGGGCATGTCTGAAATCACTTCTGACTTTCCAGCGTCCTGGTGGTATTGTTTGCCTGCTTCTCGCACCACATACCCTAGCCAGCCTTCTTTGCCTTGCTTCCAGGCATCTATAAATCATCTGGCCTCTTGACAGATACAGCATATTTTGTGTAGAGCTGCTGAGTTCTAAAACTAGGCACCTCGAGGCTGTGCATGTGGGAACAGGTCTTCTAATCAGCAGTACCGACTCAATGGAAAGACTTTGCAAAGAGGAGACTTCAACCTCAGGCTGAAGACGAGATGGCAGGACACCCAGAGTTTTCCTAGTTTAATTTGTGAGGCTTCCCCCAGCATGTCCAGAAAAAAAACGAGTAGATGGGGAAGCAAAAAGATAGAAAAAGAAAATGCGTGAAATTGGCTGGTGGGAGAGTGTCAGTTTGTCAACTGCTGTAAGGAGATGGTTGGTATCACCTCTGCTTTGTCTCTAGCCCCCTGAAATTACTTTTAGCCGTGAGGAAGAGGGATTCTTTCTTCCTTCCTCTCACATCAAATGCTGTGCTGGAATGCAATCAAGCGTATGGCTCGAGCTGAGAACACATCAGCCGTGTTGCTGAATAAGACCAAGCCTGAAACACAGCCTCCTCAGAGGCATCTTACTGCAGGGCGTTCAGTGACTTGGATGGAAGATGAGAAAAAAGATGGAACCTGTTGTGGCGCTCTCTATCCTATTAAAAAGCAACATACAGAGGAAGGAAAAAAATCCCACCTAATATTATGTATTTTCCTAAGGAGTCTTAGGGAAGGTGGGGCAGGAGAAGGGGAGAATGTTGCTGGCATACACAACAAATTTCTGGCATGGATTACAGAGGCACATGTCAACAGCATTCTTTTTGGGGGAGATGATGATTCTGTTTTGAGCATGAGCCAGGCAGTAGCTGGGTTTTAGGTCAAGTGTTCATTCTTTTTAACACTCCAAATAGCCCCCTGAGCTGGGTGGGAAGATTTCCATGGGGCAGATGATGTTTAGTGAAGTTAGGTCACCTCTGCAGGGTCCATGCAGGTGGAACACGCTTCCCAAGTGTGTAACTACTTACCAGTGAGAGCAGGTTGTAATATGTCCCATGTGTCCTTTGGACTCTACTTCAAAGGCGTGATCTCAATACCTCTAAGGGTTGGATGGTGTCATCTCTAGTGTATCAGCAAGGAAACAGATTCTGAGAGGTTAAGAAAAGGTTTACGTAGCTCTGGGCGAGATGCTTGATGTGTCAGAGCCTCCATTTCTGTAGCAGGAAAGGGAAGAAAACAGCATCTCCTTTTCGGTGTTATGTTGTTGTGAAGAACAGGATGAAGGGGGATGAAGAAAGAAGCAAAAGGTTGGGTTTCTATCCTTAGAGCCCAGATGAACCAAAATAGCTTGGGAAATGATCAATACCATGATGACTGTGTGCTTCACATGTAGCGATCACTTACGAGTCCGGCAGAATTCCTTTTTCAGAGGTGGACACATGGAAAGGCAGAGTGGTGATGATGAGCCTTGGCCCAGAAAGACTAGATCACGAGCGTTCAGACTTGTGGAATTTCCCACCATTGTGCAGCCCTGTCTCTCGAAAAAGGCACTTAGAAAGCCAAGGCAAAAATAACAGCATCTTGGAGTCGAGTAGTTGAGAGAACGGGCTTAAGAAATCTGGCTGGTGTGGTTTTATTCCTGGCTTCACCACTTAGAAACTGTTGGCCAAGTCTTTAATCTGTAAGATAAACATGGTAAACCTATTACAAGTATTCAATGAGAAAACGTACGTAGCGTGCTCAGCAGCATGCCTGGCTCAGAGTACATACTCCACAAATGGCCTTTGTTGTTGGAATTGCCAGCTGGTATCACAGAGACTCAGCCAGCATTCCTAGAACAGACTGAATTTTTCCAGTGCCAGATGGCTGGTGCCTACCTCATCTCTTACCTCTTGCATGAATTTTAGTGTTTGACCTTATGTGGGTCACCCTCTTAGAAACTCTTCCATGGACTACATTTATAAATTTTGACTCATTAAGGCCAGTATTCCAATGAGGCTCTGGTACCTCTGACATGGAGTGACACATTTCTGTTCCGGAAAGGACCCAAAGAATACCGCAGATGTTTTCCCACAGGATGACAGCAGATGAGGTGGTTGTGAAATCATGCTAGCTGACCTTCCCTGGCCAGGGACTCCTTGCTTATTTTCTCCTGTGGCTTATATCATTTGAGGGTGAACCCTTTAGATGCTGAAGTGAGTTCTCTAAGTTTAGGAAGAACATGTATGCTGTCTAACCAGGAAGGTGGTTTAATCCAGCTCTATGTTATCAAATAAAATATCAAAGTGATATTTTATTAGGATCTGATGGAAAAGTAGACCATATAGTGAAGGATTAATTTAGAGATTGTTTCACAACCTGAAGTAATGCTTGGGGGGAATAGAACATATGATCCAAGAACATGAAGTCAAAAGAAGGTAGGTGCCCTCACTTGCCTACTCCATACAATCCTGTGGGGACAGATGCATTTTCCTTCTCTTTATTGTAGTAATTACATATGCACAAAGTTAAAAATTAACTCATTATTCCGTAAGTGCAAAATAAAATATTTCTTGCTCTGACCTGATGCTTCTCCACTCATCATCCCTTTGACTTGGCCTTCACCCTTCCGAATGGTTGTTTTGTGCAACCTTCTAAAATTTTTCCAAGAATTTACAAGCTTATACTGTTGTTTCAAATTCAAACAATGCAGAAAAAAGATTCATCTACATATAATGTGTATATGCTCTTTACCATATGGGTATGTATATATATGATGTATACTTGAGCAAGAATAACTGTAGACTAGAGTCTTAGAAATAGAACATTTTGGCCAAAGTGAATGTGTGTTTAAAATTTGAATGAAAATGCCAAATCCCTCTTAGGAAAGACTGTATATTCACACTCTCAGTAAACAAGAGTGACTGTTTTCTTATGCCTTTGCCACAAAAGCATTATTATACTATGTGATTTTGGTCATCTTGACAAAAATGGGAGAATTGACTATACAGGAGGCTAGTATTAATTGAAGGTCGTTTCTGAAATAAGAGAATTAACTTCATTTTGTCTCAAGTAGGAGATCTGACTCTGGAGTGAGTTCTTGCTATTGGCCTTAATTTATTCTTTTACCACAATAGCTGTCAGGTTGATATCTTACCTATTTCATGGGAAACTTAATCTGTTAATATAGTTCTTCTAGGAGGCAGACTGTTCAGAAATGGGCCTCAAATCTTCTAAAAAAACAAGACAAAGGTTTAATCCAATTCTGTGTTCTCAAAATGGTATTTTATTAGGGTGTGATGGAAAAGTGGGGGCTATACTGAAGGATTAATTTAGAGGTTGTTTCACAATCTGCAGTAATGCTTGGGAGAATGGAAACCAGTAAAAAGGAATGCTGTGAAGAGTTCCTCAGCATAATAGGATGAACAGGCTGCCCGGGGAGGTCGCCATCTGCCAGCCCCAACCTGTAGAGTCTGTGTGACAACAGGGACCAGAGATCTGCTGATCCACTTGTTTCTAGGAAAAACAGGAGAAATTGAGTTGAAAAAGCTCAGAAATACATGTCCCATTTGAGTTTCCCATTAATAAACATTTTACATTATTTTGCAAAGTTTCCACTGTCTCGGCTGGGTCTACCTTTCCCATATTACTTCATGCCATTCTCTCATCTTTATGTGAGTGTTATATATATATCATTGCATTTACTCCTTGGAGGAAATAATACAGTTTTTATTCCCACTCCATACATAACAACACTGAGGCTTAGGTTAATTGCTGCTGGAGGTTGACTCCAAATCCTCTGTTCTCAAGTATACATAATAGATGGAGTTATCCTCCCTGAATCTCCCACCTTCATATTTACAACATCTATTCATTTATGACAATGATTAACAGAAAATATGTTGAGAGACTGCCATTGAACTGAGAAATAGAGAAGCATGTGTTCATAAGAATACAAGTTTCTGGAATGTATTTATTCAATCAAGAGTTATTGAGCCCTTACCCTGTGCGGGGTGGTATTCCAGTTGTGGTTAAAGCAGTCAGTAAGAGAGGGAAAAGGCTTGTTCACATTCCTAGTGGAGAGAGAGATGATAAAGAATTAAGTCAATTAATAAATGAATTAATTTAACCTATATGTACACTATGAACAAAACAAAAATGGATGACAGAGAGTCATTGGGTGTCTGTGAGTTGGGACCAACTATGGATATGGGAATCCATGTACTTTGGGGCTATAATGGCCAGAGAAGGCCTCTCTGAGAAGGTAACATTGGAACTGAAGATAAAAGGAGCTAGCCATGAGCACTCTGGTAGGTCAGATGATGGGTCCTGGTGATTTACTCCTCTGTTATGAGACTATGTACCCATCCCATTTGCCATGTGACTTTGCTAGACCCTTTCACCGTGGGTGAAATGTACTTTCCTGCCCCTCTGATGCTGGACATGGTCCTATGACTTAATTTGGTCAATGGAATGGTCTCTAAGACTTTAAACATGTTTGCATGGTTCAGTTTAATCTCATATATTCCTACCATTTTTGATGAAAAGAACATGCTGTGGATAGCACTGGTTCCAGAAAGATATGATACATGTGGGGTGAGTCTGAACGCAATGCATAACTTGAAGCCAAGGTCAGCCATCCTGTAGCCTGAAGCAGAGCTGGTTCCTGCAATGGCACAGCTGAACTACGTACCCATGCACACATATCCACCATCCCTCCCCCCTAACCACACACAGAATTTATTGTGGTGAGCCACTGATTGAGGGAGTGGTTTGATAAGCATCATAGTTGACTAACAGAAGGAATACCATGAAGTTGGAAAAAACTTGTAGTGGTCCAGACACAGAAAGAAGTCCATTGTGGCTGGAGCAGAGCGAGCAACTGGGCATTATTCACAGTGAGGAGGGAAGGGACCAGATCTGGTATGTTTTGGGGGTCATATCAAGCATTTAATATTTAATAGTATGTATGGTGCCTGGGTGGCTCAGTCAGTTAAGCCTCTTACTCTTGATTGTGGCTCAAGTCATGGTCTCAGGGTCCTGGGATCAAGCCCTATGTTGGGTTTCCTGCTCCACAGGGAGTCTTATCTCCCTCTCCCTCTGTCCTTCCCCCTACTCACATACACTTGCCCACTCTCTCTAGAATAAATAAATAAATAAATCTAAAATATTTAATACTGTATTCCAAGGATGAGGCTTTTAAGCAGGAATGTCATATGATATGATTTACACTTTGAAAAGATAAATCCAGCTGCTATATTGAAAATAGGATATAGGTTGTCAAGAATAAGAAAGAATGAAGACCAGATAAGAAGTTACTGCACTAATCTAGCAAAAGATAATAATGGCATATACAGTTACTGGGGGTGTGCTTTGCTGAGATCATCCAGAAGGGTGAGGCGTTGAGAGTTGAAGTCCAACCCAGACTTGGCCTATTCCGGAGGGAGTGCAGTTTGCTTATTTGTGAAATCATCATTTGGTCTAGCGGTGGCTTCCGCATTGATGGTGGCTGGTACTACGGTGGTAGTAGATCTGTGTCCTTTCTTTCCCCATTTTTGGTTACTCGATGGGTTCTCCTGATCAGAAGGGAAACCTGTACCAGAGGGGGAAATATATCCAATTAAGTATATAATGTGTTTAGAATTAATGTCTTTGCAAACATATCTGTTTGCCTTTATTAATTCTTGGAAACACTCTGTATGTTATTGAGAGAGACCATATCAAATGAGTGGTTTTGGGAGACTATGGTGTGCTTGCTTGCATACATAAAGACAGAGGTTAGGTCTGGGCAGAAAGACTGAAGCGTTTTTACATTCCTGTATTCAGAAAGTGAGGTGAACAGGGACATAGTGAGTTCAACCATCTGGGTAAGGTTTGGATGATTCTCAGCTGCATGGACACCACTTCTGGTAGCCCAGGTTAAAGGGACTTGGCTAGGTAACAATATGATTAGATAAGCTATATGCAAATGAGATCAACAGTCATCACAAGGAATGTAGATATGAAGAGAGCCAGTGCTCTTTGAGGAAGGACCTCAGTGCAACGTAGAAACAATGATTAGAGGACAAGGAAGGAGATGATGAGGAAGGATTCGGTTATTAACTAAAAGGGACATACTGAACCTGTGTGTTCAAGTGTGTCTCCCTGAAGCAACTGGGCCAATTAGATAAATGAACCAGGTGTTTGTGATGCCACGTTGCCTCCCTTGTCCTGTCTGTTTTCATCCTTGCATCAGAATAAATTTCAGGGGAGATGATAGCACCCATCTTACCATGAAAAAGAAAACTTTTATAGATAACATGTGCTCTGTTCAGAATTAAGTGAATTTTTAATTTTCTGTTCATCAAGTGTCAATTGTGGGCCAATACTGTGCTGTCTTCAGTCTTCATTTCAATCTCCAAAATATAGATTTTATCACTTCCACTTTATAGACCGAAACATGTAGGCCTGGTGAGGTTAAGTTGATCCAGCCCAAGGTCACTGCCAGGCTTTGTCCTCTTGCATGTGTTCTTACCACAGTAGCATCCTTTTGCTCCCAGATTCTGGGCTGCTCACTGCTCAGTGTGGCAGGAACCTAGTATCAGAGTCCACTAGTTCAAAACATGGAGGTCAGCCTTTCTGGATTTGAGATCTGACTCCAACACTTGAGCAAATTGGGCAATCCTCTCTAAGCCTCATTTTCTTCATTTCAGAATTGGGAATCACACCTTACTACAGAGCCTGGACTGATGTAATGGTAGGTGATTTTTCTTTTTCTTATTTTTCATCATGGGCTTTGAGACTCTCAGGGCCTTCACTGGAAACATCAAATAGCTTTCCAGAGACTTTGAATTCAAGGCAGAGGCTAAAGCAGTGGCGTGTTCCCCAAGCTAGCATGCTGGTTCCATACGCACAAAGTATATCACGACCAAATGAATTTTGAAAAAATAAAAACCCCAAACCAAAAAACAACACTTACAGAATTGCATTGCAAACAAGCATAATAAAAATGGTGGTCTTGTAAGAAAGAAGTTTTGTTTGGTTCATTGTTTGGTACATTGATGCTACCTTGGAAACAGCTAATGTTGTGACTTGGTTCCCTGGACTGGATAATTCTTGGGTTTGAACACTAGCCCATTAGGCTTTGTCACCTTTGTCAAGCATCTTAACTTCTCTGTGCCTTTGTTTCCTCATCTGTAAACTAGAACAGTAACAGAATTTTCTTTGTGGGGTAGTATGGGGATGAAATGAATGGCAAATGACTGACCGCTAATAGAATCCTAATAAATCTGTATTCATGGTTATCACCACTGTTTTGCTTAAAAGTAAAAAAATAAAATCACTGATATATAAAAGGTAAAAAAAAATTAAAACATTTTTAAAAAATAAAAAAGTAAAAAATAAAGTAAAAGAAATTCACCGATACTATGAATATTTTTATATAGCCCAAATATTTTTTTCTGTATTTTATTACTGTTATGGTGAGTGCCTTTTTACTCTATGTGTCTATATAGTGTGGCATTAGGTAGATGGTGATAGGGATACATTAGAATAGGAAAGGGGACCTCACCATTGCTTGGAGGAAGATTAAATGAGGTCATGGACTTGGGAAAGTAGAAAATTCCACTCTACTGAAGTAGTTTTTATTCCTCCTAATGGAAATTTCAAGTCCCTGGTGATGGAGAAGTTCGGTTGTGTCTCACACCTCTGCCCAAGGGCTTGCTGTCACTACCTCCTGACTTTGAGGACCCTTCACCCTTCGTCACCTTGTGAATCCTCTCCCAGACATTCACTTCTGCTTCTAAGAGCTACTGCCAGGGGCAAGGAAATTAAAGCTTATTTTAACAAAGTGTGTACTGCATGAGTCATAGCTACCTTTCTTTCAGTGAAGGATCAAAATGGGTTTTGGGCTCCTAGTAGTGAGCCTATCCCTCAGATAGCCCTCATTTGAAGTCTGTATTAATGATGTCTAGGCAGATGTGGCAGAAATGGAATTTCTGGGGATCAAGAGCTAGGTAATTATTAATTTGCTGTGCATCACCAGTGGAGAGTACAATCATGGCTACCGGTGACCTGCTGATTATTGTTAATAAATGAATGTGGTTGTTAATCCATTATACGTATATCATGTGGTTATCAGGCACTGTGCTAAGCTCTGGGAGAGCAAAAAGAGATGAATGAGACATGGTCTCTGCCCCTGAAAATCTCAAAATTCAGCTGGGAAGAAAATTGCCTGTGAACAAATAACTTGAAATTGAGGTGATTTTCCAAATGCGTATTAGAGAGGTAAGCTGGATACAATTTGTTACCTTGGCAGTAGTTCTAATACCACTTCCCCTTTGATAGAGCTTCCTGGTACCTCTACATTAATTCCCTCCTTCTATCCCCTAGAGTCTGCCTCTGCCAGACAGTTTCTCAGTGTGTATGTGAGACACAGAGACAGACAGGGAGTGCTGCAGAACCGGAAAATGTACAGAAAAGGACAAAAGAAAGACTTGGTGTACAACTTTATGCATTATGTACATAGTAAAGATGGGAGAGAGGGAAGCAGTGCTGGGGTCAAGGAGGAGAGGCTTCCTGATGAACAGGGTGTCTAGTGTTTGAGGGCTTCTTAGAATCAGGATATGAGGGATTGTGTTTTGCCTGTGAAGGCTGTGCTTGTTTGAATGTAGCACCCCTCTGAAATGAAACCATATGTATCATGGTCTTCAGAAGATTGTAGACCTGGAATCTCAGAGGAATTCAGAGCAGCTGGAGAGTTGCCATGATAGGGGATGTGCAGGTAAACATCGTGCAGGTGATGGCTTTCAAATGTGGCCCAAAAGAATGGATGACCTTCGGGATGCCTCGGTGGCTCAGTCGGTTAAGGTCTGCCTTCAGCTTAGGTCATGATCCCAGCATCCTGGGATAGAGCCCCATGTCCAGCTCCCTGCTCAGAGGGGAGTCTGCTTTTCCCTCTCCCTCTGCCTGTCACTCCCCCTGCTTGTGCTCTCTCCCTCTCTCTGTCAAATGAATATATAAAATTAAAAAAAAAATGGATGACTTTTGCTTATCATAATAGAATCTGCAGGAAGACGTCTTCTGGGCAGGGGACACTTTTTTTTTCTTTCTTTTTTAAAAATTTTTATTTATTTATTTGACAGAGAGAGATCACAAGTAGGCAGACGGGCAGGCAGAGAGAGAGGAAGGGAAGCAGGCTCCCTGCTGAGCAGAGAGCCAGATGCGGGCCGATCCCAGGACCCTGGGATCATGACCTGAGCTGAAGGCAGAGGCTTAACGCACTGAGCCACCCAGGCGCCCCGACACTTTCTAAATTGCAGAGTGGAGCAATGTCTTTAGGAGACCAAAGATGTCCTGATGACTGATGTTTTATTTCTCTAAAAACAAAGTATATTCTCTTTAGGGGAACGTCAATAAGTATATTCTGTATTTTTGCTCTGTGATGAATAAAAGCTCCTCTTTAATTAAAGAAGAAGTCTGGATTCTCTAGGCCGTAATGAAGTAAGACTGGGAAAGCTGGTTGAGGCTGGAAATCAGTGAACTAGCTTCTAATACGGCACTGATTTTTGTCACGATACTTCCTTCTTCAATTGAGTTGACAGTGTGGTGACCTGGATCCTTTGTTTTCCTTTTTGTTGTTGCAAGAAAGAGTTTAAGGGGCATTAGCTTTTTCCCCCATCGTGAGTGGAACTGCTGGCAGGGTTATTCCAGGAAGCCACTTTCCACTGATGTTTTAAGGAGGCCAGATCCTCCTCCTTTGCCTTTGTAAAATCATCAGACAGGCGTGGGATGGACGCTCTGCTACCTGGAACGTTGTAACAGGAGTGAGTGACCCAAGGACTAGAGGGAATGCTGGAGACAATGTGTGGCAGGAGCAGTGGAATTAGCCTTACCTAGGCTGCTAGAGCAGCTACAAGGCAGTTACCCTCCAGACTGAACATAATCCCTACTCATTTTTGAGCCTAGTGCCCCAACACTCTTACCTCTTTCCTACTCTGATAATTTTCCAATAAATCCCTTTTAATCTTAAATAATTCAAAATATACTTGTTACTGGGAACCAAGAACTGGACCTGACCTTGGGGCCCAAAGCTCTCCTTTATCCTGCTGTGAGCACAGCAATATTAGCCCCAAGACATGATGTCAGGAAAGCCCTTACTTAGCTCAGAAAGTTGATAAAGTATCCAAGAGTTCTATGCTTTGCAGCTATTTTTCCACCTTGCGACATAACCTCCCTGGCAGCAAGGGCAGGATAATTACCAGGTTTTGCCAGATAGCAGAATGGAAACTCCTGGGAGGTTAAATGACAAGCCCAGGGCAGCAGAACCAGTCGGTTCTTAATCCAAGATTAAAGTGCCGTTTGGTGTAGAAGCGTGTGTGCATGTGTGTGTGTGCGCGTGTGAGCAGAAAGTTCAGCCTATGTAATTTTACACTTGTGAGTGGAATAAGAGCACAAAGCCCTTGGTTATGTGTCTTTGAAGGAATTAGCCTCCTTCACTCTGAAGGAAGTGTTAGGCGAGCCACTGGGATCCTTCTACAATGTCCTTTTTTTTTTTGCAGGGTCAGAAGCAGGCTCAGGTTTGTTTTTCCTATAAACCAGAGGGAATTTGATGATTGCTAACATCTGTCGCTAATTCTTCTCTTGCTGGGCAGAGTGACCACAGCTTCCCTCACGCCCTGCAAGAGAGCTCAGGACACAGAAGGAAAAAAAAAACAAAAAACAAAACAAAAAACCCAAAGAGGTCTTGCTCTCAGCAGACTCAGTGTAGGTGCCTGACCCCTGGTTCCACCCCCTCCCCAACCCACTTTTGAAGTGCTGTCTGTTGTCTTTGGAGCACACTTAGAATTTCTTTCTCTTTATTAACTAATACTTTGTCATTTTTCCTTTCCTGGGAACAAAGGAAGTCATGGTTATTTTTTATTTGCAAATTGTGAACTCCAGAAAAACATGCAAAAGAAAATTACTGATAATGTTACTATTCAGAAATGAACATTTATGAAATCCTTCTAGTCTTTTTTTCTACATACAGGGTTTACAAACACAGATCTGTATAGATGCATGTGTATGATATATATACATACATATATAATACACTTATAATATATTGAAATGATTAAAATACTACATCAACAATCTTGAAGGCGTGTTCTTTTTTTTTTTTAAAGATTTTATTTATTTATTTGACAGACAGAGATCACAAGTAGGCAGAGGCAGGCAGAGAGAGGGGAGGAAACAGGCTTCCCGCTGAGCAGAGAGCCCGATGCAGGGCTCGATCCCAGGACCCTGGGATCATGACCTGAGCTGAAGGCAGAGGCTTTAACCCACTGAGCCACCCAGGCACCCCCTGAAGGGCTGTTCTTGATACAATGATGAATAAAAGTAAACTACAAAATATAAACAGAATTCTATGGGCAATATTTTTAATCATTTTAATCATTTATTTAACATATGCCATATTTTAAGCATTCATGTTACCCTTCTTGCTGTAGGAATAATCTTGATCCTCCTTAATTATATTTCATCTGGGTAAGTTTTTACAAATAGAATTGCTGGCCCCTTGAGAAGATGTTCAAGGAACAGTTTCAGCTTCCTAATATGGCTCCTTGATCTTCTCTTAAAAGGCTTTGCAGTTTGATAAGTGTCTTAGTCTGTTTGGGCTGCTATCACAGGATGCCCCCACACAGGTAGCTCATGAGCAGTAGTCATTTATTTCTTACCATTCTGGAGGTACCAGAATTCAGGGTACCAGCGTGGCCAGCTAAGGGCCATCTGCTGGGGTGCAGACCTCTTTTTGGATCCTCACACACTGGAAGGGATGAACTGGCTCTCCAGGGCCTCTTTAATAAGGGTACCAATCCCATTCCTCAGAGCTCTCCTGTCATGACCTCATCACCTCCCAAAGGCCTCACCTCCTAATGCCATCACCTTGGGAATTAGGTTTTCAATATAGGAATTTGGGGGGGAATGTAGACATTTAAACTATAGTGGTAAGTTATCCTCAGGTGGGGTTGGGTGGCATGAGAAAGTTTTTAGTGATAGAGAATGCATTATTGGGTTATGAACAGTTCACTAAAACTCAGGGTCTTGGACAGTTAGCAATGGTACCCATGGAGGGAGGATTTCAGGCCCTAATTCAGCCCAACACTGGACTGGGAATGTTAGGGAAGACCTAGTATAGACCAATGGGAACACAGGGTCTCAGGCTGTCCAAGGCCCACACTTGGGGAAGCAGGGGGCTGTCACAGATGCCTTGTGAGAAGGTTATGGCAATTCTCAGTTCTCTGACAGTGGTAATAACCCTCTTGATCTATGCCCAGCTGCCCAAAGCATCCATCCAGATGTGTACTCCAGCATTTGGCTCCCTTGTTAAGCTTCTTCCCATTAACTGCACAATCTCTGCATATAAATAAATCCCAGAATATTTTAGCCATCTGTTGTGCTGATGGCTCTTGGGATTGGGAACATGGAAATCTGAGACACTGAGTGAACACAAGCAGCTTTGTGACCATATGAAAATTCCACTCACTAGTATGCAGGTGTTTCTTTCTCTTTCAAAAAAAAAAAAAAATGGGGAGAGAATGAGAGAGAGAGAGAGAGAGAGAGAGAAAGAGGTGAGGGAGAAGCAGAGGGAGAGGGAGAGAGAAACTCTTAAGCAGGCTCGACCTCCAGTGCAAAGCCTGACTCGGGGCTCAGTCTCACTACCCTGTGATCGTGACCTGAGCCTAAACAGAGAGTCCTATGCTTAAACAGCTGAGCCACCCAGGTATCCTTAATATGCAGGTGTTTTTATCCATCTGAATAGAACCCACCCACCCACCCCCGCCCACCAAATAACGAAAATAGCACCCCTGCCTACTGCTGGAAGATGTTTAAAAAATTGTGATGATTATTCTCTTTATAATATCTGTCTTAGTATGGATTTCCCTGGAGACAAAGTTTCAAATGCAAATAGTTTATTAAAAGGTGCAAGAGGAATGGGTAGGTAAAGAGGAAGCGATAAGGGGAAGGAAAGGCAGCAATAAAGGGCTTATTAGCCCAGAGGTGCAGTAGATGAGTGGAGCTTTATTCCCCAGAGAAACTCTGAGATAACAATGTGAAATACAAGCCTGAGAATTACCCTGGTTAGAAAAGCAGACGCTATGTTGGAAACAGACGTGTGAGGGATTTAGTAGGGCAAACGTCTATGAGAGGGTCAGGGACGTGGGGGCAGAAGCAGGAAGGGAGTGCTCAGACCACGAGCTAAGGCTGATGAAGGGGGCGGGGGGAGGAGGACAGAATAGGAAGAGCCTCAGACCACAGCATCATTCTGAAGATGTGTCATCTGGGCCAACAGAGAGTTCCCCACGGTGTTAGCCTACTGAGGCCAGAATGGGCGCATGCTGGTACTCCCCTCCCCTATGCCCTGTCAATGCCTGGGACAGTCCAGCCCAGAGGGGTCTTTATTAGGGACATAATTCTCCTCCTATCTCATTGGCCACTCCATCTCCGTTCCTTTTGCTGGTTTGTCATCCTCTTCCAGATTTCTTAGTGTTTAAATTCCTAGGCCATCTCTCTCTGGATCTTTTCCTGTTTATAGTCACTCCACATGTTCCCTGCTAGTGTCAGGATTTTAATTATCATTTATATACCCATGATTTTCACTTTGAGCTTTATATCTCTGGCCTAGACCTTGTGTCTGAGCTCTCCACTCACACATCCAACTGCCCATTTAGATGCTGGTAGACATTCCATCATTAATAAGTTAATAAGTTCAAAATACAGCCCAACACAACTCAAATCTGTATATTGACCTGATGTGTGCTTTTAATTCTTTCTCCTTTATCTCAATGAAACTTCAATAAAGACAAGATTTGGGTGGCACCTGGGTGGCTCAGTGGGTTAAAGCCTCTGCCTTCAGCTCAGGTCATGATCCCAGGGTCCTGGGATAGAGCCCCACATTGGGCTCTTTGCTCAGCAGGGAGTCTGCTTCCCCCCGCCCCCTGCCCCTCTCTGCCTGCCTCTCTGCCTACTTGTGATCTCTGTCTGTCAAATAAATAAATAAAATCTTAAAAACAAAACAAAACAAAACAAAACAGGATTTTGCCTGTTGTATGTTCTATCCCCAAGAAAAGCACATAATAATTTCTATTTTTTTAGACAAAATGAATAAATGATATTCCCTAACCTTTGGGGCAGGAGACAACCCAGCATTTCTAAGGCATACCCAGTATTTGAATACTTGACTCTCGGTCTCATGAGCTAAGCCATTAGCTCCAGGTAATTGTTATCAGTGAGGAAGAGTGAAGAGTTGGTGCAAAACCCAGAGGCAGTAAAGAGTTTAGTGCTTTAAAGAACACACATTGCTTTAAAATAGATAACGAAACCACCATCCTAGCGGAGAATAGTCCAATGAGCACAATTAAGCTAACAATATTAATACATTACCTTAAGTGCTTTATATAAATCATTGGCCATAATCATCAGAACAGCCATGTAAAAGATGCACAGACACCATTACCTCTCTTCTGGTAGCTGAGGGAACTAGGGCTCTGAGTGCTTAGGAAATTTTCTGAAATAAAAGGATCTGGGATGCAAATTTAGGTTTATCTGACCCCAGATTCCTTTCTCTTCTTATGCTATCTTCTGAGATAGAAGTGAAAGTTGGGGGGGGTTGGGGGTGGGGGAGTGGGGGGTGCTGATCGGAAATTATCTATAAGCTCTGGAAGGGAAGCCGGGTCTGTCCATGATGAAATAGTTTCTGTGAGGGGAATCAAAAGAGGTTCTGCACTTAGGTTATTTAAAGCAAAAAGAGAACAAGTCAAACATTTGGTCTGCGAGCAGTTTTGTGTCAGGAGAATGCTTGGATGATCCAAATGCGAAATTCAGTGCCCCATTTCCTGAACATTCTCATGTAAAGTCAGATGTGGTAGCCAGTTCTTTGGGTGCTCCATTCATATCCTCCTGTGTCCCTTTCCTGTCCTCGTGCACAATAACCTGGTGCCTGCAAGGTGGGGGAGGGCAGAGTGTCCCATAATGGTGGTGCTGATAGACTGTGCCCATTGTGCAGAGAGAAGTTAGTCGAGGAGTGAGAAATTGCCATTGGATTTAGCAACTGTGGGTGACCTGGAGAAGAGCAGTTTTGGTGGAGTAGTGGAGGCAAAAAATTTATGGAAGCAGATTAAGGACAGAAAGGGAGGAAAGAAAACTGAGATAGTGAGACAAACTCTGTGAGTGATTTGATAGCAACCTTCACCATAAAACAAAAAACCAAAACCACAAAATGACCCACAGCTCAAATTCCATGTTTTTCTAATAGTGCAGAAATACTGCTCAGGTATTAGACTTCGGATGTATTAAAATATTGGAGAGGAGCAGCATGGTGATGTAGGCAATATGGATCCCACTACTTGTGTTTCAAGCCTAGCCTAAAATCTGACTAGGTCTATGGCTCTGAGTAAGTCATTCACTGTTTTCTTAATCCCTCATCATGCAGTGATGGTCTTTCCAGCAATAGCTGTCTATGATACAATTTTTTTCCCCAAAGAAATTAATTTTTTTTCAATAAGATCTAATTTTCTTCTCATAGTACATGATACATGTGTGTTTACTGACAATATCTTTAGTAAGGGTATTTTTTAACACTGTTCTGTTCTCCCTTTTTAAGTTTTTACCTGCTCCTAAAATCATTTCTATAATGGTTCTAAATGACTCGATGAGCTAACTCCATTACTTCCCTTTGGATATGACCTGTCAGTTATCATTAATTTATGTGTGTGATCTTGTCAGGGTGTGGTATCTACAGGATGGATTTTTGTTTAAGCCGCTACTGACTAATTAGAACATAACTGTTGACACAGATAGTAGAGTTGGCATTTATAATATCCCATGTTGTTTTCAGCTAGAAACTTGCCAATATCTGGAAAATATTCTAAGGAAGTTTTTTTAAACATGGCACACTGCTTTGTGTGTATTTTCCCACTCATTTAATATGCCAAGGTATTTGAATTTTGTTAAATTAGTTTTAAAATAACTTTTATTTATTTATTTTTTTTACAAAAAGTGTAACATGGAATAAAGTTGGTTGGGCATGTTCTTTGGACTAAGACCCATCTAATTTTCAGTCTCAGTTCCGCCTGATATCAGCTACTGTTAGAACCTTCTGTGAGTCACTAGGCATCTCTAAGGCTTCTTTTATTTAAAATGAGAGACTGAGTCCAATGAGGAATCAAGAAAACATGCTTGTAAAATGTTAAACACAGGATGCACAAATAAGTAAATATTTAGGAGTAAAAGAGCAGCTCACCAAGATTCGAAGGGTTGACGAAATGTTATAACCTGTTACCTGGCCTCAAGAAATTTATACTTCAATGAGAACGTATTACACAGAGTACAAGGGAATTTATGGGAGTTAGTTAGACCTATGAAAGCCAAGAGCTAAGAGGAGAAGGGAGTACCTCTAATGAGGGGTATTAAGGAAGACTCCATGGCAAATATGGTATCCTATGTATGTATATATGTATGAGAGAGTGAGTAAGCAAGGGGAGGGAGGGAGAATCTCAAGCAGTCTCCGTGCTGAGCATGGAGCCTGATGCCAGTCTCAGTCTCAGGACCCAGAAATCATGACCTAACCCAAAAAGAGTCAGAACCTTAGCTCACTGAGCCACCCAGGTGCCCCTGTGAAGGATACTCTTGAGAGACCGTTAGATATTGTCTGGTGGGTAAGGAAGGCGAAGGGAGAAGAGAAGCACAGGAATAAGCTAAGGGGAAGGAAGGAATGACTCTGCGGGTAGAGCAGCTGGAACAAGGGACAGCGAATAATTCCAGGGCTCTGGGGCAGAGAGCAAGCATGTTGAATTGTGAGGTGAGAGTAGCAGGTGTATTGGTGACAGAGGTAGGGAGATCATGGAAGATCTCAAAAGCCAGGCTGTGCTGTTCAGACTTTTTATAAGCAATGGCGAAAACAAAATTTGAAGCCACGAATCATAAAATCAGGACACTGAAGCCATGGGTTGGAGGACACAGGGGAATCTGGAAGTGGCATGTTTGGTTGGCTGTCCGTGAGAATAGTTCAGATGAGCCACAGTGAAAACACTGGGTGGGGGCATTTGGCATTACAGGAAGGACAGAGATCTAGATTAGAGGTGGCCCTCAAACGGTCTGGTAGCCGTGTGGACACAGGTAGCGAGAAAGGGAAAATAATATAGCTGATATGAAGATATAGAGGATACAGGAGAAGATCTGAAGATAGATCTTGGTAGAAGGAGGTAGACGGGACTAAGACCCTCATGCCTCTAGGGACTGGAAAGGAAGGGACATGAATAAAGTCAGTTAGAGTATAAGTATGAAGGGAAGGGGTGGGAACTGTGGAAACTGTGGAAACTCCTAAGGGCCATCTCTGCAGCTTTGTCTAGCTTTTACCGTGGAGAAATTTCTGTTCAATATACCAGACCTTTAAATTTTCAAGAGAAACCAAAATCTCAAAATTAAGAATAGTTTCTCCTGGTTTGTTTCTTTACATTTGATTATTTTTGGACACTGTGTGGATCTAAGCAAGGGGTAAGAGTTGAAAACTTAGCATTTGTAATTTTCCCGATTGCTTGATGTTCTCACCCATGTGTCTATTTAAATTACTGTTTGCATTTAGCATTTGCATGCACTTTTCCAGTTGCTTTAGGATGAATATTAGACGTACTTACTGATGATTGTTAGCCCGTATCCCAAGTAAACGGTCCATTTGTATCCCAGTGGTTTCTTTTGCAAGATTTTACTTTCAAGAGATCTTAAAAAGTGATAAAAACATTGAAAATAGGGACTCTGGAGTAAGTGTTTTCCCCCCCTCCCCAGACTGGGGATATATGTGTATATATGTGTATGAGTGTTTATGTAGTTTCAGGTACAAGGCCAAGTATGGACAATTACAGTTTTGAGTAGGCTGAACTTCTGTGACTTGAACTGTAAGCACACAAGGAATGAAAATTAAAACATTTAGGGAAGATCACAAAGAAAAGAACAAGATCCGGGTGAAAGATTTTTCAACTGGATATTAGCAAGCTGATTTGCCAACTTAGGGATAAAAAATTCTATGTATTTTATATGGGGGTGTGATAGCTCAGTGGCTTTATTTTAACCAACGCCTTTTAAGAAATACCATGAAAAAAAAAAACCACTGGAATAAGGAAGATTGGAGGCATCATTTATAAATATTATAAATATTTAAACAGATCCTTCAATATAAGCATTCATATCAGATCTGCATGAAGTTGGTCTTTACATAGCAAGTTTGATGTCATCGAAATAATTGGAATTTTTTTGGGGGGGGTGGAGATATAATCTGTTCCAGTATAGAAAAAATAGGACTATCATGTTACTGAAAGAAAGCTAATGGAAGAGAGCAAGGTCTGAGTCATAATTCTGAAGGTAAAATGGATCACTTGATTCTCCGCCTAATCACTTCATCTTCTCAGTGTGCTATTCATCTCGCAGCTGGTTGCCTGGTAACCTGCTGAGTATTAGGGACAATCATGGTGTATCAACACTGAGGGCACAGGTGACCGGGCATGTGATCCCTGCTCTCTTTCAGGCTGAATAGGCACTAATAGGTGGCTCTCAGGTCTAAGAGGGAGGGTTGTGTTGGGGAAGGATAGAATGCTGGGCATCCCATAATCCTACCTCTAGCTCATACTTCCTGTGGCTCTTGGGAAAGTTATTTTACTCAAACAATCTCAGTTTCCTCATCCGTATAATGGCAATAACCTCAGTACCCATCTGTCAATGTTATTGTGAATCTTATGTGAGATTATATATGTAAAATTTATATACAAGATAAATTTATTTTTAATATGAACCATACTGTTCTCACACTTACTAAAACAAACAAGTCTTACTGTTGTTGGATGCTGATTGGAAAACCTGAGGTTATTTTTTTTGGAAGATGAATTAAATAGCTAGTGATGATGTTTAATAAATCAGGTGGAATTCCTGAGTTGGAATGAAAAGAAACCTACTCTGTCTAATTAAACCAAAAATAATTTGTTGGTAGGATATCTGTGGTACACAAATTCATAAGGTGGTTCAAGACCTTTATTTGTTGTAAAATTGATGTTTTTGTTAAAACAGACACTACTCACATGCACCTTAAAATTATCTTATTAGAGAAACTTAGGATATCTACAAAGTGAGTAGTGCTCCTAGGATTAGGTTGTTCCTAGCCTGTATAACTTTGTGGATTCCTAGGTACTTTGTGAGTACTCTACGTATAGAGGAAGTCTTGCACCCTTAGTGGGCCTTGTAGCACAAAGAAAGATCCTTGTCCTTGAAAAGCTAGTCCTGAATACAAGTGCTGGGAAATATAACTCTGGATGGAGCAGTAGAAGACCTAATTCTACTCATCCATATAGTTTTCCATATATACCCCTTTATAACACATACCACCTTGCATTGTACACATACCTTCACAAATTTCCATCATGAGCTGTCTTAAAGGAAAATGCACCAAGATGGAACTAATTTGTGCTGTAGGGTGTGGTGTGTGACATTCAGAATTGTGACTGGTAGGAAGAACTTAAGAACACTAGACTCATTGCTTGAATTTGTTCTGGGTTGGGAAAGTGTTTCTGAGGAATTGGTTCATTTATCCCTTAATTCAACAAATTATGAATGCAAATTTCCTGGGCACTGGTTAGCCACTGGGGGTAAAGTGATGAGTTCGATCAGTACAATTCTTATTCTTACGGACTTAATACTCTAATGGAAAAGATAGACCTTTAAACAATCTATAACAATTAAGTGTCATAAATGCTATCATAGCAAAAGTATAGCCACTTAGGGAAATGAGTAGAAAGAACATCTAATCTAAGGGTCTGGGGAAATGTTACCATCTTGATTTTGATTTGGCTCAGTACCCTTCAGTGAAATGATTGGCTCTTTGGCCCTGTGCTTTAACTAGGCACCTAGACCAATTTGTAGGTGAGAACAATTAGGGACCCCACATAGCAAAATGACCATCTTTATTTCCACTCTAAAATTGGAATCAGTGAAAAAGGAGGAGGGAGGAGAGTTGGAAAAGTGTCTGGCAAGCAAAGCATCTGTCCCCATGTCCTTGTTACAGGCAGAGATAGATAGACCTAGATAGAAATTTTTTCATGGATGACATAAAAACTTCAATTAAGATCTCAGTAGGCATTTAATATGAAATCCCTAAATGAAATTTTTTTCTTTGTCTTGATCAACAAATTGTTTCCTGGGGTGATAACTACAAATAATCTGATGTGGCAGAAGGATGAGCACACACCACTTACGTTCATGGATAAAAGCGTGCTGGCTGTTGGCTCTGAGGTGCCAAGGAGACTCTGGTCAGGGACAGACATGGGGTGGGTGGAATGGGTGGGTGGATTGCTGTGGTTATGATTGCCATTTTAGTGCAGGCATCCGGGAGTGCCAAGAACTTGACAGCATGACATAGAGCTAGAGGGGAAGACAGGCCGATTAGGGGTGGGCTCCAATTCATGGTTAACAGCCAAAGATAATCTGTGGCTAACAGAGCAGGCAAACTCACAGTCTATGCATGTATACTCATTCTGGAAGTGTTTTAAGTGAGATTGTCTCAGTGGAGTGTGTGGCTAGCTTTGAACTTTAATCACTGATTAGTATGCCAGTATTCTCTTTTTAAGTTCTTTTTAAGTATTTACCTCACATGAAATAGTTAAATATATATGTGATACCTGAGTTCATTCTAGACTTAAGACCTTTGCACTTGCCACTCGTTGTCCTCAGATTGTTCCATGCAGCTTAAATATCCTTTTTTCAGAGTCTTTCCCAAGGTCCTATTTAAAGAAGTTAGACTCAATTCCCATTATATTGTGTTGTGTTATAATCTCGTGGCATGTATTACTTTTAGGAATGGTCTAACGGTTTTTGAAAAAAAAAAAAAAATTTTTTTTTTTTTTTTTATTGTAGGCATTCTGTTTCTGGTCTGGAAGCTCTCTGAGAAGGACCTTCTCTGTCTCATTCACTGTGGGACCCTCAGAGCCTAGAACACTCAATGGCACTTAACTCTCCATTCTTGTGGACAAGGATCCCATCTTAGACAACTTCTTCAGCCTGGTGCCCAGAAAGTGGATGTAAAAGTAAGTGGATGTGAAAGATTCCCATTAATGCATAGATTTATCTAATGAGAAATAGAAGTAAGTTTTATAGAGGTAACTGATACTGAATATTAACGGAACACCTCATGCGGAGAAAAGGGCCAGTTCACTTAATCAACTTTTAAATTAATTGAAAACCAGCTGATGTTTTTGTGTATTTGTGTGTTCAGCCTACATTTGAGCACTGTTTTGTGATAGGTGCTTTAAGAAATCAAAGATAGAAGTAGAAGTGGCTCTTGCCTTTTAAAATCTTAAATTCTATTGTAAAATAGTGGATGAAAAGTATTCTTCCTTCTTTGGAGATGGTACTGAGCTGTGTTCTTAGATAAGTAATGTTGAAAGAATGAATAAATGAATAAAGGAATCAGTGAGCGAATAAAAAGGAGATGAATTAGTGATAAGAGTTAGAACCAAACACAGGTAATTGTCAGAGTCTATTGCCAGGTGGGGGATTTGATCCCATGAGCTTTTTGATGCATAAAGTAGTCTGAATCTATTAATTAATTAGTTAATTTCAATTAGCCAACATATAGTACATTAGTTTATGATGTATTGTTTATTGATTCAGTTGTATAACACCCAGTGCTCATTGCAGAATGTGCCCTCCTTAATACCTATCACCCGGTTACCCCAGCCCCCTCCCTTCTGTAACCCTCAGTTTGTTTCCTGAAGTCCAGAGTCTCTCATGGTTTGTCTCCTTCTCTGATTCCTTCCCATTCAGCTTTCCCTCCCTTCCCCTATGGTCCTCAGCACTATTCCTTATTTTCCACGAATGGTGCAAATTTATTTTTTACCCAATGGAAACCATTCATTGTTTCCTTGTGTTCCTATCATTATTTCTTTTTGTTTTTATTTCTTTTCAGCGTAACAGTATTCATTGTTTTTTGCACCACACCCAGTGCTCCATGCAATATGTGCCCTCCCTAATACCCACCACTGGTTCCCCCAACATCCCAACCCCCGCCCCTTCAAAACCCTCAGGTTGTTTTTCAGAGTCCATAGTCTCTCATGGTTCACCTCCCCTTCCAATTTCCTTCAACTCTGTTCTCCTCTCCATCTCCCCATGTCCGCCATGTTAGTTGTTATGCTCCACAAATAAGTGAAACTATATGATAATTGACTCTCTCTGCTTGACTTATTTCACTCAGCATAATCTCTTCCAGTCCTGTCCATGTTGCTACAAAGTTGGGTATTCATCCTTTCTGATGGAGGCATAATACTCCATAGTGTATATGGATCACATCTTCCTTATCCATTCGTCCGTTGAACGGCATCTTGGTTCTTTCCACAGTTTGGTGACCATGGCCATTGCTGCTATAAACACTGGGGTACAGATGGCCCTTCTTTTCACTACATCTGTATCTTTGGGGTAAATACCTATCATTATTTCTTACTTAAGTGCATTGTTTTTGACATCCCCATGCTTGGAATGCCCCATGTTTACAATCTTTGTATATTCAAAGTCTGTGTGCTGAAGATAATAATCAGACATCATCCCCTCTGTGAAGTATTTCACTACCTCCCTTGCAGTAAGTAATTTCTCCTATTTCTGAATTTCAAGAATGCTCTACTGATTCTTTGCCTGTGGTATTTAACCCTTTCCATTTTGCTTTATCATTATTTATGTCTGTTTGGTCTTCCCTTCTAGACTCTCACCTCCTCAAGGACAAACTTATTTCTGATTTATCTGAGGAGCTAGCTTTCAGTAATTCATTCAACAGATATTTACTAAAGACGCATTATGTGTCAGGTACAAAGCTAGTTTTAGAGAAACAATGTGAGCAACTGATATTGACAAGGCAAATCCTAGTTTGCCCTGGATTGTAGAGTTTAGTAATAGAGCACAGTGTTATTAATGACTTTTATCTGTTGAGCACTTTAACCAGTTTGACAAGATAATTATCTTAGCATATTGTAGTAGGTAAGGACATCAGTTTTAGATTTCACACCTTATGTTTCCACTCCTGGCTCTATTGCTTAATAAGTATGTGACCTTAAGCTGATAATGCAACCTCTTGAAACTTCTGCCCAAGTTATTTATTACCACAGATAATGCTGTGTAATAATCCATGTGAAAGTAGATGAAAACAGAATTTATTAAGCTCATAAACTTGTGCATTCACTGGGTGGTTATTCTGATCTGGGCCAGGCAAGGCTGGTTTCATTTTGGCCAACTTAGGGTCTCTGATGAGCTGACAAGTCAGCTGGGCAGATGGAGCAGTCTAGGATAGTCTCACCTGAGAGAGCTCTTCTTTATATTGTCTCTCATCCTCCACTATGCAAGTTGGACTTTTTCACGTGATGGTTGTGGAGTTCTACACTAGCTGGTTATCTAGGTTCAGAACCGGTAGTGTCCTGTCTACTATATTTTATTGGCTAAAGCAAGTCACAAGGCCAAACCAGATTGATCAGGTAGGGATTCCATCTTTCTATGAGAATTGCCATAAAATTACATTATATAGGGTATGGATACAGGGGGCCATGAACAATGGTCGGCTATTTCTCTACTTCATTTAGTACAACCTCAGTCTATAGAACAGAGACGATAATAGTACTTACTTTTATAGGTAGATTGTGAAAATTATATGAAATTGTGTGGAAAGGTTGGGATGTTACCTGGCACTTGAGAAATATTAGGAATTTGTTAGTATTGTATCACTTATCCTCACATCAACCATAGGGAAATATTATAATCCTCATCTTACCATAGAGTTTAAGTTACTTGTTCCTGATCAGAGTCCGTTGAGCCAGAATTCAAAGCAAGGTTTGTTTTGAAAAGTTTGTAGGAGAAACTTTATAACTGTTCCCCAGATGTGTGTGTGTGTTGACACATGAGCAGACTACAGACCAGCCTGCCTTGCTGTAGGTGTGATTTGGTCTAGCTCACAGTAAGCACTATGGCTCAGGAGGGAGCGAGTCCAGATCTCTGAATCTCCATTTCCACAGAGGAGTCATGCCTGCGGATTAGAAAATCTGGCTTTGAATTTTAGTGAGCCAGAAACAAACTTTTATTGTGAATAGCCAGTGAAGTGTTAGAGTTTGTTTTGGCAATAATGTGCTAACTGTTACAGTTAAGTGGTAACAAACTAGCTGTAACAAAGTGACTAATACTGGCTCTAACAAGCTAATAGTACCTATAACAAATGGATGTAACAAACTTAAACTAGCGGTAACAAACGAGCCCATTATAGCTAGTTGTTACCAGTGGTGACAAACTAAGCAATACAGAGTTTAATTTCTAAAACACTGTGCTATACAACTCAAGATAGTGAAGAATATTCTGGTAGTTTTTGCACACATCAGATACTCTAACATTCATTGAAAAAATGAGAAGATTCTAAAACTAAACATAGGCTGCTTGGTCCCATTTGCTCTTTCTCTTCCATTCTGGTTTCTGATTTCTCTGCTTTACTTCCATTCAGAGAACCTTGGTCATTTTTGGTCAAACCAGACTGCCGTAGATGTAATATAATCTAATCCAGACTGGAAGATCAAATTCTGTGGTTAGAGTACCATTATTACAAGCCATTTTAGTCTATATGAACAAAAACAATATTTTCATGGAAAATGAAAAAAAAAATATTGAGGTGGTCTTTTCTCTAGATGGAAAATGCTTGTTTCAGGGCTTCTTATTGTTCAATTATGAGGACATTGTCAGGAAATGAGAGGTTAGGGAAGTTCATAGAGGATTGTGGAAGTGGATTTTAAGTACTCCCTGTGGAAAGAAGAGAGTTAAAAATGGAAAGGGAAAGAAATTAGTAACCAAAGAACATGAAATTCACCCTCCCATTGGCCCAGAAAGAAGAATTTGTACTAATTGGCACCATATAGAAGCTTTAGTGAGGCAATTAGGGCTTTAAATTATGACAATTTTAAGAGACCTCTGCTATTGACATTACTTGAAGAATTTGCCTCTTGTCTTAGAGGATCATAGAACCATAGAGAGGCAGACTATAAAGATTTGGAGCCAAGGAAGAAGAAGTCTAGTTACATGCCTTAAAAAAAAACAAAAATATAATGAAATCCCAGTGCAATAGAACTTTTAAACTTTTAAAAAATCACCATTTCTGTTTAGTAACTCACTTTAAAAGAAAGATTAATAATATAGCTAACATTTAATGAGTACTTACTCTTTGCCAAGCACTCTGAGTTGAATGAGAAAGAGGCAAGTAATAAAATTGAGATTAAATTAGAAATTTTGTGAAAGCACATTCTTTTTACGATGTACCAGATATCAGGAAGGTTTTGGGCAAAGAGAGTAAACTTCAACTCTTGTACTGAGTTTTGGTTCTGGAACTTGGATAAGCATGTTACCTCTCTAATCCTGGATTAATTCATCTATAAACTGGGAATATTGATAACTTCTATTAAGGGTCAATAAGATAAAACTTGTGAAGGCTCTTTCTAGGCTACAAAGTGAAGGGCATACAATGATATTAATCTCTTATAGGTACACACATATAACTAATTTATTTCATTCACAGTAGCTCTGGTGTGAATAAACAGTACAACAGAGGTTTGAGAAAACTTTAAAATATTTTTGTGAGTTTAACATTTGGAAAACACCCCATATGTTGTTGATGTCCCTTTATTACTCATAAACAAGGGAAAATCCACAACCAAATCAACACATCACAACAAAGACACAGCTCTAATACAGAGCAAGGGACAATGTTCAGAGACATCTGTTATGATTGTTACGTGATGGAAATAGTAAATGAGATAATTCATTAATATATTTCATTTATTCCAGTAAGTCATTAGCTACTTAAAGGAAGTGGCTTGTGTCAGTTTTCTTTACATTAAATATTCATATTTTCTAATGGAAATTGTTCTGACAAATGGGGTAAATTGAGCAACTTAGAAATTTACGCCTCAAAAAAGAGGAGTTTGGAATTCCCAGTGAGCAAGCTAATGCTTAAATCATTAACACTCCATTGATTTTATAATTAAAAGGCTGGAAAGTAAATACAGGGTGTGTTTTAAATGTTATGATAGCTGCTTGTCTCAATGCTTAGATCACAAGCCTTTTGATTGAAGGACCTATTAGCTCGGCAACCTGCTACTGTGATTGCATCAGAAGAGCGTCTAGACTGTCTAGCAACAAAACCTCTCTATTGTGTCACCTATAAGGGAAAAAAATACAAATGAACCACTCTTGCCATTTAGGAGTGAAGAAAAAGATCGTGAGTTCTAGAAAATTTGTATATGGGATATAGTTCTTATTCCTGAAAGGAGAGAGGAGATGAGTTTCTGGACAATTAAGAGGGAAACTTAACCTCAGATATTTAGCATTAGTCCAGTAACTACTTAGCAAATGTTTACTGTGTGCCAGGCCCAGAGCTCAAGATATGTTCATGAACAAGGAAAACATGGCGCCTGAACTCAAGGGACTTGGAAGGTAGACAGTTAAGAAGATGGTAACAATCCAGTGAGAATGTGATGGCAAACAAGGGGACAGAACAGTCAGGGAAAGTCTTCCTGGGAGGATGCCTTATGTTGGAACCTGAGGAGGAACAGGAAGTAGGAGTGTTCGAGGCAGCGGTTATAATTTGTGCAGTAATCACGAGATGAGAAGGAGTATGGCACATTCTAGGTACTAAAAGGCAGTGTGGAGAGAACAGTGTTGAACCCCACAAACTGACATGAACCACAAACATGAATCATACAGGCAAACATGACTGTATGATTTTAAATTATCTAGTAATCAGATAAGAAAGTAGAAATGGATAAAATGAATTAATGTATTTTTTTAGCCTAGTATATTCCAGATATTACCATTTCAATGCATAACCTATAAAATACTAATGAGAGAGTTTGCATGATTTTTTTTTCATGCTAAGTCTTTTAAATTCTCGTGTATTTTCTACTTACTGCACATCTCAATTTGAACTAGCCCCATTTCAAGTGTGCTGCACCCACATGGCTGCTGTATTGGATGGTAGTGGACTAGATAGCAAAAGAAGGGACTCGATGCCGAGCGATGGAAATGGACACGTAGAAAGGAGCCAAATCCTGGAAATTTTTATTTCTTCATCTGCATCCTAATGACACCAAGTGGTATTTAAGGTCCTTCTAGCTCTAAAATTGTATGAACCTCTTTCCTATCTCAATGTAGGACTGCAAAGAACTGTCCCAAACTGAATGTTCTTACCTTAACATTTCAAATGTATTTTGTTCCTGTTGTCGTCTTCTTTTTTAATTAGCTGCATCACCCAGGAATGCCAAAAAGAATGCACTTATTCTTACATGAATTTTTCTTTAAAGCCCATTTCTTTTGGTTCATTAGGGCTTTGGTTTGACAGTATCTATAATAGACTTTGATACATCGAGTCTTGCCTTAATTTTGCTTTGAGAACTATCATTCCTCAATTCTTAGTTCATGTGGTTCTGGTGTGGCTAGCCATGTTCTAAGTCTAGGGATGGTTGTGTCTCAGGTCTAAGTTTCTGTCCTTGGCCAGAATGAATGATTCAGTGATAGAAGTGTGGCCTAAGTCATGTTAATCAGGTCCAATCAGAGCTCTTTTGGAAGGAAGTTTGTTTGAGCTATTGGATAGAAGTGGTTTGTTGTCTTTCTACTGCTAGAAGTATTAGTGGGATAGATGTAAATTTGGTGTTAGTGGCAGCTTTTTTTGTCACCATGTAAAGGGTGCTTGTTAGAGAGTGGAGGAAACACAAAGAAAATCAGAGTAAAGAGATGAGAGAGCTAGAATATTGAAAAAATAAAAATAGAAACAAAAAAATCTTTTGTGGTCCTGGATCCACCTATACCTGAAGTAAAAAAAAAAAAAAAAAAAAGAAAGAAAAAGAAAAGAATCTCCTCTTGGACTTGACACATTTGTAAATGTCTGATTAATGTTGTCTTTTTATTTTTTACTTTTTCTGCTAATGAGTCTTAATTGGGGTTTCTGCTACTTAGAATGAAAAAGAGTACTGGATAAAAACGTAAAATAGATATATTGTCACCCTTAATATAGTCTTACAGAATGGACCTCAGAATTATAAGATAAGTTTGTTGAATGGAAAATTCTAATATCTGTATATCTGTATATATTTCTTCCCATGAGCAACTAAGGCATTTATCCACTTTATTAAAAAAATGTTTATGACAAATCTACTCTTTTCAGGTACTATATTCTATTTTATATATTATACCAATATTTACTTGATGGTCTTTCCCAATGCTTTGCAGTCTTTGGTAGGTGAAATACTCTTTCCCAACCCCAAATAAAACAAAAACTTTGGAACTGAAAATAAAAGCAAACTCTCTCTGTATGAAAAGACTTTCATTCTTTTTCAAATTATGCAAGTCTCATGCTTTTTAAGAAGGAACAATTAATTCTCTCAGACTCCTCTTTTTCTACCCCTTTTTATACACATCCCATATTAATTTTCTCCATAATTTTCTGACTATAATTTTGGAACACTTAAGAATTGATCATTTCCCAAAATTATGACTAGAATAAATGGGCAGCGAAAAAATAAATCCAGGACTAGAACTTAATCTAGTGAATCAGAATCTGTGGGGAGGGTAATTTAAAATAAATGTTCTTGGGCTCTTTTTGCTCAGAGATGCTAAATGGGAGACTTTTGGGGGCAGAGTCCTAGAATTTGCATTTTAACCAGCCCTCTTGGAAAATCACATGCATGCTAAGGTTTCGAAATTACCTGGTTGCTTAGGAAAAAAATTCCATAAGCATTCTAGGATATAGTGAAGGCAGAGATTGACTTTGAGAACTGGCTCATCAGCATTTAACTATTTTTTATCTGCTCTATTCTATCTGATAGCAAATAATTATTTTTAATGATCATAAATATTTCATACAAAAGAAATACTTTCTAAATATTCTTATATTAGTATGTGAGCAGAATATTATTTATTAATCATGGGTAAGCACTATAGATCGTCATCGTAATTATAAAATTTAATTATAGAGTATGAACTCTGTCTAATGAGAGATTAGCTGACCAATATTAGCTTAAATTGGAAAAGTTAGCTTATACTACATTTTTCAAACAAAGAAACTGGCTTGTTTCTAAACTTTATTCTTAAATATTTCATTCTAATTTCTATAACACCTGGGTTAACTTCTTTTTAATCTTCACATGAGTTTGGAATTTTCAAGTTTATTTTAAAATTTGTATTGCCTAGTGGTGCCTGGGTGGCTCAGTGGGTTAAAGCCTCTGCCTTTGACTCAGGTCATGATCCCAGGGTCCTGGGATCGAGCCCCATATTGGGTTCTCTGCTCAGCAGGGAGCCTGCTTCCCCACCCCATTCTCTCCTTGCCTTTCTGCCTACTTGTGATCTCTTTCTTTCAAATAAATAAAATCTTTAAAAAAAATTTGTTTTGCCTAAAAGAATTGGTACACTGGATCCTTCTAGTAAGAGTGGATGTGAGAAGAGGATCTTGTAGTGTAGACAGAGCTACCTGAAGTTGGAATTCAGATGGGAGGATGGAGAGAGAAGCTCATAGTGGTTGGTTAGGGGCTTCTTTTGTCAGTTTCATAAGCCAACTGGAAATCTGACTGTGCTCACAATACTTTCTGTGCCCTGGTAAGTTCTTACGTAATTTATACATGGATAAAACACAAACGCTAAATAAAACAGGTAAAAACGTATTTTTTTTTCTCAAGAATTGGTAAGTAACTCTAAATGTTAGTTTCTCTTTCTGGCTAACTAGCTTACCTTTATTGATTTCATTCACTCAGCCGTGTTGCTAAAGTGCCTGCAGTATGCCAGGCACTGTACTAAGCACTTGGAATGGAATATTGAGCAACACGGACAGAGCCCTGCTCTCCTGTAGTCTATCATTTGGTGATGGTGTTTCTCTGTCCATCTAGTCCTATGTGCAGGAGTGCAGAGCAAAGCTTTTCTTAGTTTTCACAAGAACATTATTTAGCTCCTACAAATTAAAGATCTGTTAGTATACTAGATATTTCATCTAATACTCATGATGATACCTGGTTTTGTACACTCTAGTATGGTGCATTTTTGTCCAGTGTCCTACACAAGGAATATATAGGTTATTCCATTAATTTTTCTTATCAGACTACTTTCTTGCAGAGCATGTTGTCACAAACACTACAAGATAATTGTGTACATTTTATTAAGTTATAATGTCATACTCTGTAGCATGCACACCCCAGTGTACTTCATGAGAAAGAAGTTTCAATATGCACATTGGCTGCCAGAATTGCTTTAGCATCAGGAGGCCTCTCTTGAGGGGCCCACTGTGACATATCTACTTGTTGGGTTTCATCAGCCAAAGCAGGCAGTTATAATCAATACTACTTAGCATGGTAGTTAGACCAGGTCAAGCAGGTGTAAGTACTTGCCCACCTCTACGTAATATGGCTTCTCAAGAAGCAAGTGCTCAAAGGAACAGTTCAAACAATTAGAGGGCCTGCAAGGTCTGGCTAAGGTCTGATCAATCTCCTCTAACTTTCCAAACTTCTTTGTGTTTTCATTGACAGGAAGATATGGTTTTGGGGATTGATGCCTAGGAGAGTCAAATCTATCTTTTCTAGTTTTATGAAATAGTTAATTGGAAGAAAAAATTGGTGGTACTATTGAGGCCATAAAAACACTATATGGAATTGGCTTTAAGGAAATGTTTAAATAACAAAATTATACAGGACTAGTCACATCTACATTCTACATTATTAATTCTGTGTTCTCTGATCTTGGGGAGACATGTTGATTAAGCAGTTCTCTGTTATTCTTTCATATTTTCTTAAGACTTAGAATTGCATCCTGCAAATGCGAGTGTAAGACTTTGGATTGGAAACTTTTCTTTGTTGTTCACACTGGAATGAAGTTGATGTAGATTTTTCCTTTAGCAGAGCCCGAAACATTTTCCCTCACTTTCTATGACAGAGTAAGCAGCTTCCATAGGCCTTCCTTATGACTTGGACCCTGGTAAGGGGAGTAAAACTAAAACAACATAAGTATGCTCCTACAGTATTTTACACTGTACAAAGTATTGTGATGACATTTTCACATTTGATTTTTAAAGCTATGCCCTAGGGCTTTATAGTTAAACTCACTTTGCAGACAAGGACATTAAGGCTCAACAAAAGAGGTCTTGAAGGTCACGTAACTTGATAAAGGCAGACTTATTCTCTTAATCCGGTAACCTCTTCCTTTCCCATAGTGCCACCTAACAGAGTGAGCTGTTGGATCTTGTGCTCTCCAGAATTTACCCTGACCCGTTTTCAGATATATGCAGTAAGAAAGGTGAAGAAGATACAAGAACATGAACAGTAAACATGATGGCGTAGTTAAGTGTTGCGTGTGTGCTCTGATGGACCATGAATTTCAAGTCTGCTACTTAGACCAAGTAATTGATCTTGAGCAAGGGATTTAAAGCCTCTAAACTCAGTTACCACATTTATTGAAAACAGTATTTCTTAAAATTGTGAGGATTAAACCGTATTATCTACATAATATAATATTAAGATGGCAGTGAAGATGATGATGGCCACTGGCTTGGGATACTAGGGATTTCCTAAGTGTCATATATTTTATACTTGTGATCTCTATGTCTTCTAGTAATCCTGTGGAATACATATTTTAATTCCTAATTTGTATATGGGAAAATGAAGACTGAAGAACTTATACCCTCACTCTAGATCAAATGGCCAGCAAGAGCCTGTGTTAGAATTTGAACCCACACTGGCCTGGTTATAACACCTGTATTATTCCCTTAAGTTGTTGTAAAACATTCTTTGAAAGAGATGAAATCTTTCAAAGGATCCTGGCCAATGACTTTACCTGAAATCAACTATCAACTAATTCACTCAAATCCTGGACATTCATGAGTACCAGGCCCATGTCATATTCTGGTAGAATTTACTGTATAAGGAGTATGCACAGTAAATGAAATTTGAATTTTGTCACTTAGCACAAACAGTAGGTTGCTGTAAATGAAAATGTTACTTTCTGTGCTTATGAGCTCATGTGTTATTATCCAAGGTGAAAAAAAAAGGAGGGGGGGAGCAAATTCATAGGAAACTATGCCTTGGAAAAAAATAATTTAATGAAAACCTGAATTGTGCCCCCATATTTTGATCAGGTACTTAGCAAACCAGAAAATTGTATTCAGGCTAACAACTAAAGGGTCTTTGAAGCTTTTCTGAAGAACTTTAACCTATATTCTTACATCTTGTTGCCTCCATAAATCTGGAGATTATCAAGGAAAGTGTTTTCTACATTCTGTAAGTGAGGAAGCTGAGGCCCAGAGAAGTTAAATTTCCTATCAGAGATAACACAACAAGTGGAATTGGGTGCTACTTCCCAGTTTTTTCTCCACAACCCTAGATAACACAAGGGGCGGGGACTATTTCTTAGGCTGGTTAAATTTGTGGATGAAGATAATTTACCCCTAAGGAATTAGAAAAGATTACTCTAAAAGGGATTTTTCCCCAGTTGTATTGGTCTCCAACATATTGGGTATAAACTGAGCCAGAAGGTCCCTGTTCCAGTACTGCTCTGTCCCATACCAGCTGATAACCTAGGTTACTTATCCTATCTGGGCTTCCATGTCCTCTTGTGGAAGATGAGATTAATAATACTTAGCCAGACTTTCTCAAAGGGTTGTTGAGAGCATCTTAACCCAAGGGTGTAGGTGGTAAGAAAGTGATCTCAGTATCCAATCTGTGGCTGCCTGCTAGCCACCCAGCCCACTTCCCCCCATCTTTCTTAACTAGACTATGGTTTCCTTTTTGCAAATACTTGGAAGAGCTGTGAATTAAGGTCCCTGAATTCCTAGGAGGGAAGTCAAAGGTGTCCTAGAGTCCCTTGTAGGTTTCTTCCTCTAGCTTCTTCTTTACCACACCAATGTAGCCATAGGGCAGGCACAGAGGAGTCCATTGTGAAAATCTCTTGATTGCTCCTGTGAGAATTCCTGAATTTATTTGCCATTTGGTGTTGAAATCTACAGTTCTGGCTGCTAGCTGATTTCCAGAAGTTGAAGGCAGTTCTACCTCCTAGTGAGTGGGAGGCTTGGAGGGAAATAGCATGCAGCAATAGGGAGAGGCTCTCTGAATTTGCTCTGAGTGTGCAGCTAATGGGCACCTATCTTTGAGAGTTATTTTTATAGATTCCTACATATAGTTGGTGAAAAATTAGCCTGGGTGTTGGGGGAGAGGCTTGTCGGTTTGGCTTCTCATCAAATTCATTTTTCTTAAGTAGCTAATTCTAAGGTGTTTTTACAATTTATTAGTAACATACGCAAGTCTCTGTTGGCAGTCTTGGTTAATAGCTTAGTGATCACTGCTCCCTGCCATGTAATACTCATTTTTGCCACAGCAGAAATAAAAATTTACCTCCAGGGTTAGAAGCAGGTAAGGGTGACAGTCAAGCAGCCATAGGAGGAGTGAGGATGTGGGGCTGTTTGAAGACAAAGAAATGCCCTAAAGAAACAATTTTCTAAGTCACCATTTTGACTTGACAGTGGCAGTGACTTAATGGGAAGATAGTGGGATAATGAACAGTGGCCAAATCACAAGGCAGGGGTCTATGAGCACACTTGTTGTGTGATTTTTCTGTTCCACTTGTGTGTCTGCTGCCTTCTCTCTAAAGCAAAAGCAATTATTCATAATTTGACTGCCATTTGTATCATGCCTCATGATTTAAAGCTGCATCTTCACATGGCCCAGCTTATCACAGATGGGCTATAGATTTAATGAGGTGATGTATCCTGGTTCTGTCACTACCCAGCTCTATAAGCAAGGGCAGTTATGTAACCCTTTCAATCTCAGTTGCTCATTTGGCAAATGGGAATAATAGCAACACACATCTCATTATTTTGTTCTAAAGAGGACTCTACTGATTAGAGGCTTAGCAGGGTATAAAGTAATTATTCACGTTAACTACTATGATTTAGTAGAAGGGCATGAAGATATTTGTGGATGGGTGCTGTGTAGGACAGTTGCCATGTTAGAGGATTCTTGTTATCTGAGGTTTGACACACTGTGGCCCCTGAGTAAAATCTAGCCTGCCTCACGTGTTTTAGAAAGTTTTATTGGACCATAGTTATGCTTGTTTGTTTGCATAATATCTGTGGCTGTTTTTGTGCTGTAAAGTAGAGTCGAGTAGTTAGGATACAGTTCCTAAGGCACGTAAAACTAAAATATTTTTTATCCAGCCCTTTACAGGAAAAATGTGCCACCCCTGGTGTTTGTGGAGAAAATAGATAAAAATCTCAGTTTCATCTAATTTACATTTAATAACAGATGGGTTGCAATTTGATTTATTCTTCACCCTACTCATAATTAGTAGACATTCAGAAGGTTTCCACTTGTTTTTCCTCTGTAAGTGGTTCTGCTATAAACAACATGGCAGACATGGGAATCTATCCGTAGGACAGGTTCCTACACAGGAAATACTTACAGGTAATTATTTGGGTCGCCTCAGATGGTGTGCTTACAGATTTACTGATGGGACATAGTAAATCCCACCAAAGTTGTCAGAACTGAGTACAGAATTAAGCTGTCAGTTCTAATTCCCCATAACAGAATTTATCATTAATTAGCTTCTTTGATCGAACCAGAGGTTGCAGTCCCCAAAGAAAAAACACAACACTGAAGCTCAAGGAATTGACTACTTGTCAGATGAAGTTAGCTATCGAGGTTCCTACCCATCACAAGTAATCTCAGGGCTGGTCATTGCTTCCATCTTTCCGTTCAGTGTGGTAGCCTTCGGGTCCTCTAATAGGTTGCTCAGATAGAGTCGTCAGGCTTAATGCAGTTCTCCATCTGGATCATCACATCTGTTGTCCATAAAAAGGCTTATGAGTGTATAACTCTGAATAAGAGAACTGTAATACTATTCTGTTATGCAAGGTGATACTCCTCAAACTCTGTTCCTTTGTGAAACATGCCTCAGTAAGAAAATCTGACTGTGGAAATACAAATTTTAGCCTTAGTAAGAGGCCCTTTTGTTTTTAATTTTGACAAATTTCAGGTGATGGCACCTGCAAAGATAGAGCTGAGGATTTGCTGTTGTTGTACAAGATTATAATATATTGCTTAATGGATGGCAGAGACTTACAACTGTGTCTGGATAGTATTTAAAAACAAAACCACCACCACGACAACACAAGACAAAACAGCAAATGGTTATGTTAAATCCAGGGTCTAAAATTCAAAAGCTGTAGAGGCCAGGCAGATGACACTAGTGGTAAAGTGGAGAACTCATGTCCCATCTTAAGAGGTTTTTCCAGAAGAAAAAAATCTCAGCCCAGTTTTTGAAGTCTGCAACTACTTCAAAATATAAACAACAAAAAATATATGGCAGAGCAACTGAACTATGACTTTTGGTTTGATTCCACCTCTCCACCTCTACGCCATCAGCTTAAGATGTCTGCTTTAAAAATTAGTATCTGAGTTGAGAAGGTCTGGGTTGTGGCTGAAGAAGGGGCAGGGTGTCACAGGACTAGAAAGCTAAACTTCTGAAGCAAACTAGCACCCTAGAGACCAAGGAAGAGCTTAAAACTTGGGCGTGTATAGGCCAAAGTCACGATAGTCATAAATAGTACTGGTTGAGTGTTTTGTCCCTGGAAGAAAAAAAAAAAAAAAGCATACAGTTAGAAGCCAGAATGATTGAGAATAGGAATAACTTGGGATGATACATTTACAAATAAGGCCAAAAACATCTATGAATTCCCCTTAAGAACTAGGGTTCTGTCATTAGACAGACCAGCAATGAAGGTGACTTCTCTTAAGCTTCCCTTTCTTTCTGGGAGGACCAAATGACAAAACATGTAAGGTATTTGCACAATTCCTAATTCATGGCAAGTGCTAACTACATAATAGCAAATGTAACAAAATGTAAAATAAGGTTGTAATTTGTGAAGGAATATTACACAATACCCTTATGATCTACAATTTTTACTTTCTTTTCAATATTAGCGTCTATTTAGACTATACTGACTTATTGGCATACGCTTATTTCCCAGATAGTCACTGTGAGTCCTTGTAGGGTTATCTTGTTATGACTGGATTTTGAAGGACCAGAAAACTGTGCACCATATCCAGAACCAGAGCCCAGGAAATTGCAGGATGCAGATGGAGTCAATGCTTGTGAACTAGTGCACATTCTGTCTCTAAGAACAAATAAATACCTTTTGCCCTACCTCAGTGACTATTAAGACCTGTGGATGAGAATGGTGGATCAAAACAGGAGAGAACTTTGAAGTATGTTTTAATGGAGTGAGGATCTTGGCACCACAAGCTCTGTGGCCAGCTACTCCTAGGAGATGCTGGTGGGCATTACAAGATCATCAGAGGCATCAAAAACCCTTCAAACTTTCTAGGGGCTTTGAGAAGTCATGACCAATGAGAGTGTTGATCTAACACTAGTAAGATATTTCTTTAGATTTAGTACTAGGTTAATTTCTTATTTTTAAGGATGGAGGAACTTGAGGATGGGTGGCAGGAGAGAGCTTGTAATGGTAGAGGTACATCTTCCTTGTTTGCTGTAAGTTGAGTTGTTGGGACTGAGGTCTGGATAGGTGCATTTTACAAATCTGTCCTGAGATACTCTGAGTCTTGAATTTGGTTATTTTCATGGCCTGCTTAAATAGAAAACTGTTATTTCCTGGGAAAAGCTTTATCTGTTACCTTTATCTGTTTACCTTTATCTGTTACCAAAATGTTTCATTCAGAGTTGTCAAGTGACAGTGCGGTCTTAGACTTTCTACTCAGTGCTTTAACCACCAGTCAATATTAAAATGAGATAGAAATTTTACATTCTAGGGGAGAACTATGTTTCCATTGCATTACCTGTGCATTACACATAGATATACATACAGATATTTATATATACATGTATGTACATATGTATATTATGTGTGATATTCTAATTTGACTTTAATTACTAGTGTATTATTTAATGTAACTTTGATTATTTTTTCCATGTAGTAAACTATCTGCATAACTGCTCATCTTAATTGCATCAAAAGACCATCTATTTTTTAGTTCTTATATTAATCATAATGAAAAACAGTGATATCATAATTTCTTTCAAGATATTAGTCTTGCCAAATTGGTATACTTATATTTTTACTCATACCTTATATTTCTATAGTAAGATGAATTTCCTATTACAGTTTCTATTTAAATGTTTATTACCTGTTTTTCTCACTCATTTTTTTAATCTTGGCCAACTGTTCACCTTCCAAGGACTTTTTTCTTTCAGTTTCTTGAATCACTAGCTTATTTGGAACAGCAGCAGATAGAAAAATTTCTAAGGCAGAATCTGTTCATACAGATTCTGTCAAGTCTCTGCTTAGGGCAAATTGCCAAAGGATAATTATAGATGTCGCTAAAGCTGAATTCATGATGGTCAGATTGTCAGAAATTTATTTGTAAATGCTATCATAATGCTGTAGGGACCCTCCATTTTACTTTGGGGAAAAAAAAAGTCTGAAACCTGCTAAGCTCCCTAAGTTTGCTTCTATCCCTGATTTTGCATTAGGATCACTGGTGGAGATTTGCAGACTATAAGAAAAGGTTAAGTCAGTTACTATCATAAATTTCCACAGCATTTATTGCTAACTGATACCACACTCACTCACTCATTCATTCACTGTTAAGCTCTGCTCTATGTACTTTAGATATATCATTAACTCTTGGAGTTCCACCGTCAAGCCTGTGAGGTGGTCACTACATGATGATTACTTGAGCCATGAAGGAATTGAATCATGGGCGGGTTAAGTAGCTTGCCCAAGGTCACTTGAGTAGTACATTGTAGAGTCAGAGTTCAGACCCAGCCAGGTCAGCTCTTGAGTTGGTGCTTGTAGTCATCTTGTCTCCTCACTAGTCATCCTCAGCATGCCTCATGACCAGCTGTGCAGCTGGGATTGTTGGGGCAACATCATACGATAGAATTCATCGCCAGGTTACCAACTTTCCTAGTTTCAGATGAATATTTTCTTCTTATCAGTATTGATTTTGAGGGATCAGATATACAGGCTGAATATTCACTAATGAACAGATAAAAAATTGTGTCTGGTGTCTGGACTTACTGCGTCAGACTCTCTGATGGTGGCCTGAGCATCTTTGACTTGAAATGACTTCTCTGGTAATTTTGATGCACACATTACTGGCAATCTAATATCAGAAGGAGGTCAGGTAACTAGGCTATTGGTTTTACTGTGAGGTAGCCCAAGACCAGGACTCCAGAAAGCTATGAGAGGTACTGTGAAGATGTAGGTGGGAAATGTTGACTGAGCCTGAGAAGCCTTCTAAAGAGATAGCATGTTATACAGTCAGGGAAAGATGAGTACAATTCTAAGGATCATTTCTTGAATACTTAAGAGGGAAAAAACTTCACTTGAATTCCCTTTTATAGGATAAACCTGCAGATACTTGAAGACAGACGTCTTTACTTTTTCTAAGGAAAATATTTCATTCACATCATGTTGAATATTTAAACAGTAAGCTTGCCAAGACCTGAGATGGTAGTACTAGAGGCCTACGAATCACTAAGTTTTTAATGTTTTAACAGACTTGGCACCAGATAAGAAAATTGAATATTTGTTCCCCTTCTGCTTGTCCTGACATGATCTCCTCAGTCTAAAAGAGCCTTGAATGACCATGCATTATTAGCATAATGACTCCTCTGTTTTCTGCTTTACTTCTATCTTTTCTCAGCTCTGCATGAAAACATCTTTTCTTGGGGGTGATTAGAGCCCCTCTATGAATCAGCATGTATATTAGTAAACATGTGGATGATATAGTTCTCTATCTGATCTATAAAATCTGGTTTTAATACTTTGGATGTTTGACATAAGCTGTTGGGAGACACTGTGGTCTCTGCCTTTGGTTTCTTTGGACTATAGAGTCTACAGTTAGGGCCCTTGAATATGTAAAATTCTGTCCACCATCTTTTTGTAGTGTATTTTGTTGTAGTGGTCAGAGAAGGTTGGAATTGGAGTATGTATTTTTAGTATTGGTGTGCATAAAACCTTTGGTAAATGTTCTCTCTAAATCTGGCCTGGAGGACTAAATCATTGCTGGACTCCCACGCATAGTGCATGCCATCTGAGAGAGAACATTCCCTTGAGTTCTCTTAGCTGCTCTCTGTTTTCTTTTGGTTGATCTTTGGGGTCTGTGGGGGTGTAACTGCTAAGATGTAGGGCCTTAATACTGGCAGGACCTTCAGCCACAAGGACTCAGCCCTCTGCAGGCTGCTGGATGCATTCTGTATGTTTTGTTTCTCTCAAAGTTTCATGCCCAGGATTGGTCCTGGTACACAGTGAATCTCCTTTGTCCAGGACTCATGTTAAGAGTCACTTCCATAATGAAGTTGTTTAGGGGAGACTAATTACCATAACATGATAATATTTCACTAATTGATGTGACCATTTGTCTAATGCAAGGTAATTGCAAAATTAATTTGAAATGTATGCAGAAGATACAGAATTCTATGAAATTAATTAATTTGAAAATGGAGAGCTAATCCTAGCACATGGGGAAATACTACAAAAGGAGAATTTGATGGGATTGTATCATTTAAAATTAAAGAAAAGTGAAACATACTATATGCTTCAAACAGGATGATTTGAAGAAAAATGATTAAGAGATGCCTTAAAGTTGCAAAGACATAAAAATTTTTTTCGCAAAGATTTATAATTGTGAAGAAATATTAAATAAAGGTAATTCATAAAATTGTATTGATAAAACTACACCAAAAACAAAAGACTAGTTTTTCTTTGTTTATTCAAAAAAAAAAGGTAAAAAAGTTGAAAACAATATAAATTCACTGCACATAAGACACACTTGTTTTCTTCTTTGTTCAGTTCCATTTTTCAACATAAAAAACCCTAATGAAACTATCTTTTTGTTTATTCTGTATGTACTGTGAACTTTGGTTTATATCAGTCCGGGTCTTGGTTGGAAGCAGAAGGCACAGTGAAACTGGTAATTGAGTAGAATTTACTATTTACAAAGGTCTGGAGAGTTCTTAGAGAAACTACCAAGGAATCATACAGTACCCTGGGGCTAGCAATAGTGGGGAGCCAGGTGGAGAACAGTTACTTGAACTAAGAGAGAATAACTGTACCGGGAGTACCATCTTTGGTAGAGGCAGGAAACACTGCCAACTCATTGTGATACAGATAGGAAGCCAGGAAACACTGGACTTCCCCTCTCCTCCTGCCCTCTCTTTTCCCACCAGTGCCTCCAAATGGCCCAAACTAATTGGGATAGATCAGATTCTTTGGGCGCAGAGCAGGTAGAAGATGGAGAATAGAGTTCGTGAGGGCATATGGAAAATTCCAGCATACATTTTGAAATCGATTAACACTAAATGGACTTTTTTCTGGACTTATTATCTGCAGATAAAGAGGACACAGTTTCCTGCACTCAAGGAGTGTTTGGCTAGCACAAGAGAATGGGACTTCTAATGGCTTATTTAAGATACATTCTAATGTAGGTCTAAATTAACTATTATAGTCGCAGTATGTACTTTTACTGAATAATTACGGACATGGTAATATCTGGCAGAATTCCTTATACATACTGCTGCTCCATCACATCTCTGCAGTTTTGTATTTGGGAAGCTGACTTTTTGGAGCTACATATATAAGACTTAGTATTTACACAAGTTTAGTTTTATGAAATTTAATTTGGGTAATTGTTTAAGTTTCTTGTGATCTTTCTGAAGCCTGAAGTTTTATCATCTTTTTTTATCAGCTGTTCCTCACAGCTTTTTATTTTGCTTAAATATAATCAGCTTCTAATGATCATCCAATCACTGACAATAATGTTATCTTGGGTGTACCTATGGATGGAGCCCTAAAGGTAGTACTACAGACTGTACTCAAGGATGACAAGTAATTCATAGACTAAGTTGTGCAACAGGAACAAATGAATCCCCCACATCACAGTGACTTTCCACACCAAAGTTTATTTTTCACTTATGCTCCAAACTTCCTCTGTGCCCTTGTGTTCAGAGCTCACTGGCTGGAATTAGTTGTATGACTCCAACCTAGCCATAAGGCAGTTAAAAATGTGGGGAATACAATAATATTGGGTGAGCATTAACTTTTAGATGCAATCCTTTGACCAATTTTCTTTTCTTTTCTTTTTTTTTTTTAAAGACCTTATCTATTTATTTGACACAGAGAGAGAGAGAGAGGTCACTAAGTAAGCAGAGAGGCAGCCAGATAAAGGGGAAAGCAGGCTCTCCGCTGAGCAGAGAGCCTGATGTGAGCCTTGATCCCAGGACCTTGAGATCATGACCTAAGCCAAAGGCGGAGGCTTAACCCACTGAGCCATCCAGGCACCCCTTTGTCCAATTCTGAATCCATTACATTTTGAACATACAGTTTTGAATTCATATATATTTCTGCATCAATGACTTATTCATTACTATTTATAGAGTAATAGTCATGAAACAGATACTCTATAATTTAAACTTTATGACCATCCAGTTGGATAGGTAGTTTCATTTCCCTTTTACAGATGAGAAAACTAAAGCTTAGAGGTTAAATATCTTGACGGAGGAGATACAGTCAACAAGCGGTAGAGAAAAGATTTAAAGCAATCAATTCCAAACACACATTGCTTCTTACTACCTATCTATCTAATCTCTTGGCCAATAATGGAACAAAAGAAAGGGTATACCTCAGGTCAGGTTGAAATAAGATGAATTGATTTTTCATATTGTCTAGTAATTCTTCTCCTATGCTCTAACTGGTCCCACTTTCTTTTACTTATATTCATGTGTCCTAAGCTCTTATTCTCTTTCTCCATTGTCAGTTGTTCTCAAAGGAAAATCCAGAAAGTCACTCACATTGAGGTAAAAATGACTAACTTTTGTCTTTCATTTTTAAGAGTTACTTATTTATTAAGAAAGATCACTTTGCCACTAAGAAGAATAAATCTCTAGTTGTGGGATATAAAGCCCCTTTGAAGGAACTTATTTGAAAAAGGCATATTACTGCTATCCCTAAAATGGTATGTCTGCTAGCAGTGTGATCTTAGGGGAAAATAATAGTGTAATAGAAAGAATGAACTTTGAACTCAGCAGATGAATTAAGTCCTTGTTTACTTGTGGTACTTATGTGACCTTGAACAATTGATTTAAATTTCTGCAATCTTAATTTTCTGATCTGTAATATGAATTAAGTATTACCCACCATATGTATTTCTGTGAAGATTAAAGAGGGATTGCACATAGTAGGTACTCAGAGATATTTGTTAAGTGAGTGAATGAATGAATGAATTATGTCTGTAATATGCCCGGCAGCATCTCTGTTCTGAGAAAGCAGTGAACACTTGTAAAGATGGAGCTGGGGCCAGGGGAAGAAAAGTTGGCAAATGGAGCCAAGTATAGAAATTAAAAAGTCTGCATTTCAATCCAAATCCTTTTTTCCTGTATTTTAGGTTTATGTATTATTAGAGAATCAAGTCATTTATTTTGCAATTTATGCCCCAGAAATACACATACATATTGTATGTCTTGCTATTGCAATAACTAAGGACAATTTTGCTATGATTGGGGTGGTGTGTACAGTGGTGGTGTGACTAGCCATGATCCTTCATTGAAATCACTGGCCCTTCCCTTCCATTTTTCAGGCCCAGGTAGCCTGAAAAATGACAGGAAATCACAATCATGTTGTAGTTTCACTGGTTTACAACATGAACTGTGAGAACTCTTGGTCATTTTTCACCTTGCTGGAGTAGGAACTCTTTTAAAATGTTGAATTGCAACTGCACAAGTATTTTCTGTAAATTTTATTTAAGAAATCATAGGAAACAGAAAATGCAGGAAGATGCATCCAGCGGGTATTGGGGATATGAATGAGCTTTTATCCCCTTCTTTCAACTATTGTGCATTTCAGAATAAAGCTTTTTCAAACCTGGAACTATTTCTGCATATCATGGAAGTTTTGCTACATAGGTAAAAAAGCAAATATAAAATAATATGTTTCTTTCACTTAAATTGGTAATCAGTTTTAAATTGCTTATTAAGTATAGTAACTCCTATCTATATTAATGGTGAATTTATATGATAGAGTGGACTTAACTGGAAAAGAGGATAGGAATTTATCTATTTATTTTTTCTTCTTGAATGTTAGGTGGAAGTGTTTTCTGAGTCAGCTTAAGAAAAGGCTGTTGTTGGGGTGCCTGGGTGGCTCAGTGGATTAAAGCCTCTGCCTTCGGCTCAGGTCATGATCCCAGGGTCCTGAGATCCAGCCCCGCATCTCATGGGCTCTCTCCTCAGCAGGGAACCTGCTTCCCTTCCTCTGTCTCTGCCTGCCTCTCTGCCTACTTGTGCTCTCTGTCTGTCAAATAAATAAATAAAATCTTAAAAAAAGAAAAGAAAAGGCCATTGTTGGACTTAAAGGGGCAATTGTAGTGTCTCAAGAGTTTTCAGTTGTGGTGTAGGTCTAGAGGAAAACACATGAGGGTTGTATAAATTTGAAAATTATATATACTCCAAATTGTTGAGCCTTTAAGAGATTCCAAGATTTACAGCTCCTGAGGGATGTCCAGATATTTGGGGGATATTTTAGATACTCACACAAAATAGCTCCATAGTTCTTGTTCCTGTTCCTCTTGTGGTTGCGTCTGCTTGGCTTAAGATGAAGGTCAGTATCTGAATCACAGAATAATAGCATGCTGTTTTTTATTCCCAACACCCCAGGTGGCTGATGACATTTCCCCCCAAATTCCCCATGGAATTTAAGAGCAAAAGTAAAACCCCATGCTAATTCATATTCATGCTCTGTTGATCTTCCTCCTTTGGTGCCCTGACCAGTTTCTCAACCTGTTTGTATGCTGACGTCATTACTTATTGTTTCAAAAAGGAAAGAGCAAATTCAGATTTTTTTCTTTAAATGTTATTTTTATCCACTTATAAAAGAAAAAATATGCTCTTTAAAACCACTTATAAAATATAGAAATGTTTAGAATGAATAATGAAATCATAGACAAACTTGTCAGTAGAGTTTATTTTCTTAAAATATTTCTCTTCATATCAGGATTTCTTTCTCAACCTCAGCCCTGCCAACATTTTGAACAGAATAGTTCTTTGTTGTTAAGGCATGGCCTGTGAATTCTAGAACGTTTATAGCAAAACTGGCTTCTACTCAGTAGAGTAGAGATGCCAGCAGAATCTCCCCTCCATCCAGTGTAATAATCAAAAGTGTCTCCAGACATTGTCCATTGTTGAGAACTGCCTTTTATTATTAAAACAGCTAAAATTTTACTGCACAACTTTATAGTCTGCTTTTTCAGCTAACATTGCATAGTGGGAAATTTTTTATATCATTAAAGAGCCTTGAAATGATGATGTTCTATTGGCTGTATTTTCTTGGATGGTTGGATGGATGGATGGATGGATGGATGGATAGGTAGGTAAGTAGACTTATTTATTTATTTATAAATTTATTTAAAGTATAGTTGATATACAATGTTATATTAGTTTCCTATGTATAGCATAGTGACTCCATAATTCTATACATTATGCAATACTCACCACAGTTAAGTATCCTTAGCATGTATCACCACACAACATTATCACCATATCATTGACTATATTCTTTATGCTGTACCTTTAATCACTCTGACTTATTTGTTTTATAACTGGACATTTGTACTTCTTAATGCCCTTCACCAATTTTGCCCATCCCCCTGTTCCCCTCCCCTCTGGCAACCGCCAGTTTATTCTTGATATTTTTGAGTCTGTTTCTGTTTCTTGTTTGTTAGTTTGTCATGTTTTTTAGATTCCACATATAAGTAAAATCATATGGTATCCCAACCAACAGTGATTTCTTGTCTTTTTTGACATCAGCCATTCTGACTAGCGCAAACTAATAACTTACTGTGGTATTGCTATGAATTTCCCAGATAATTAGTGATGTTGAGCTTCTTTCCATATGTTTTCTGGTCATCTGTATGTCTTCTTTGGAAAAATGTCCATTTTAAAACCTACTGATTTTTAAATTAGATTATTTGTGTTTTAGTGTTGAGTTGTATGGGTTCTTTATATATTTTGAATACTAAACCTTATCAGATTGTATAATTAGTAAGTATCTTTTCCCTGCCTTTTTGTTTTGCTGATTGTTTCCTTTGTGGCAAAACCCTTTTTATTCTGGCATAGTCCCAATAGCTTATTTTTGCTTTTGTTTCTCTTGCCACAGATCCATAAAAATGTTGTTACAGCTGATTCCAAGGGATTGCTGCCTAAGTTACCTTTCAGGAGTTTTATGGTTTTTGATCTCACATTTAGGTCTGTAATCCATTTTTGAGTTTATTTTTGTATGTGGTGTGAGAAAGTGGTCCTGCTTCATTCTTTTGTATGTAGCGGTCCAATTTTCCCAGCACCACTTACTGAAGAAAATGTGTCTTCCCCATTGTACACTCTTGCTTCACTTGTCATAGATTAATTAACCATATAAGTATGGGTTTATTTCTGGGGTCTCTGTTCTATTCTATTGATCTACATATGTATTTTTACCCCAGTACCACACTGTTTTGATTACTATAGCTTTGTAGCATAGTTTGACACCTGGGATCATGATAACTTTAGGTTTGTTCTTCCTCAAGTTTTCTTTGGCTATTCAGGTTTCTTTCTCTCTTTTTTTTAATGGTTTTATACAAATTTTAGATTATTTGTTCTCATTCTGTGAAACATGCTATTGGTATTTTGATAGGGATTCTGCTGAATCTGTAGATTGCTTTAAGTAGTATGAAATATTTTAACAATATTAATTCTTCCAAAATATGAGCATGGCTTATCTTTTCATTTGTTTGTGTTATCCTCAATTTCTTTCATTAGTGTAGTAGAGTTTTTAAAGTACAGATCTTTTATCTCCTTGATTAAATTTATTCCTAGGTACTTTATTCTTTTTAATGGAAGTATAAATGAGATTGTTCTCTTAATTTCCATTGCTGCTACATCATTATTAACATATAGAAATTAACATATAGAAATGCAACAGATTTCTGTATATTAGTTTCCTTTAACTTCAGTAATTAATTCTTTTTTCTTCTTAGTGACATCTTCGAGGTTTTCTTGATATTGTATCATGTCATTTACAAATAGTGACCTCATTAATTCTGCCTTATCTTTTGTTGGGTGGATTTTTTTTTTCTTTTTCTTGATTTTGTATATAACTCACGGGGTTGTGGATCTGTGAAGAATAGCCATAGACCTTAAGTTAACGAGTCTTGTTACAAAGATACCTGGTTCCTACTGTACAAAGGGGTAGGCATGATAAATACTATAGACTTCACAGAGAGCTGAGAAAACCAAGATTGAGGGACATGTCAACGACCACAGGTATGTCAGAATTAGAAGCCTATTGTCCAATGAGATTTTTATAAATTTAATGAACTACTTTAAGGATAAGTTTTGGAGGCACCAAAGTAAAGGTTTTTTGGTTGTTGTTGTTGTTTTTGGTTCTTTAGGTCTTGGTACTATTACACAAGTGAAATCTAAGTTATCTAAACTAACCTGACTCACCTGCCAAGTTCCTGCTGGCACTAGTAGTATCCAGGGGAGATGAAACCAAGAATGAGACTTCAGAGATGATTTATCTACATGTGTTATCATCTGTTAGTCTCATTACAGTTTGCTCCCCAGTGTAGACTGAGAAACAATAATCTTTATGAGCTGTCTTCCCTGGAGTAAATTATGTTACAGTGACTATGTATCTGAGTTGTAACCTTTGTGACTTACGGTTGTGCTATTTCTTTTCATTGTAGAGATGAGAAAAAAAGAAAGAAAACATAAATAGCATTTACTGAGACCGAGTACCTACTCTTTGCCAAATCCTGGTCAAGGGACTTTGCTTCCATACTTTTGTTTAATCCTCACAACAGATTTGAGAGGCCATTGACATTATTTTACTGATAATAATCATGTCATATGGATAGTAACTGGCATGTGAACCTGGACAAAGTGCATTGTGGTACTTAAGGAAAGCTGAGTCAAGAGTCTGCCCATCTTTCCCAACACCCCATTTCCCCTGCATCCAATAAAGCTTTGCACTAACATTCTGTATTCCCCTAAAAACAAATACGTCACTTTTTGGAGGAGTTTTTAATGCACTCTTACAAGGTCATGTTATCTACTTTAATAGACACCAGTCTTGGATTTAGAAGACATGGCTTTGTTTTCTTGCCCTTTATCCTTTAGTTTTGAATGATGCTGCACTAGTCACTAGTCATTAATCACTTTGAGTGATGTTCTTCCCACCACAGATGCTGCGCTATTTAATACATAATATTAAGAGCTCATATTTATGCAAGCATTTTTTAACTCTCCAGTAAAACAAAAATGTAAAAGATGGTTACATTAAAAGACATTTAAACTCCCTGATGTCAATTTTTTCATCTGTAAAATAGAGATTATAACTCCTACTTCTCAGAATTGTTAAATTTGTTCATTCAGTAAATATTTATTGTCCCTCCACTATACACTAAGCATTTTTTTGTTGTTGTTGTTGATATTAGGGGAGAGATCATATGGTAGACATATTATAAAAAAAGAGCAAACATGCTAATTACCAATTGAAATAAGTACTAGGAAAAATAAAGAAGCAGTTGGGTTGGAGCCTGAGGGTGCTACTTTAGGTAGGACAGTCAAGAAAAGACTTGTTAAGTAGATAATGAAAACCTAAGAGATGGAGGATAATAGGTCACCAAACGTGATGCTATTTAAAGTTCTAAAGTGTGAAGACTAGTGTTATTAAGAGACTGACAAGAGACGAGAAAGTTATAAGCATTGTTTTTCAACATGTGGTCCATAGGCTAGTAGTCATTTTCACATTCTTTGTTTATTTTTTGCAACAAACTTAGGAGCTTGCACAGAAGTATAAATAGATGCAAGGCTTCATTTATTGGGAAAGTCTTGCTAAAAAAAAAAAAAAAAAAAGCCAGCTGAGTATACCAGGATGCTTTGCTGTGCAGCTGGTGTGCATTCTGGCACTCATAATTCATCATGTCCCGATAACAATGGACAGATAAGCTAATTTTAGTAGCATTTATAAGATGAAGTTGGAGACGGCAGGGGCTAGACTATGTAAGGTCTTGAGGCCACAATGTGGTATCTGAATTTTATTCTAAGAGGAAAAGGAAAGCATGGGTGGTTCTAAGCAGAAGAGTAGAATGATTTGCTGTTGAGAGAAACAGATGCTCTTAAGCACTTGAAAACGTTTTATAAACTGTAAAGTGATGAAGACTGTGAGTTGTGACTCGATAATCTCATTTAATCAGGGTTACTCCAGCCATTCTGCCAACAATCTCCTACCGGAATGATCTAAGTAACATAGGTCACACATCCCTCGAGGCCATATTGTAGCATGATTTTTTTATGTGTGGCAAAATATTATGCAACGTGAGGTTTTGAGGTTACCCCTTTCCAATTCAAATAAAATTCTGTGCTGGGGAAGTAAATAACTTCCATGTCACTATCTCAGGGGTCTGAGATCTCAAAATAAATCTCCCTTGGTGGCATTCGCATTTTATGTTCACAACTACAGAACTTATTACTAACATATTATCCACTTGTATATATTTTGCTGAAAATAACAACTGTTTAAAATCTAGAAACTTCATTTATGGAGAGAGTTTTAGTATTTTTCACAAGAGCATCTGGTAAGTTCATTTTCTTATCACCTAGCAAATGACTTCGTCTTTTGGAACAGCTATGTCATTAATTTGTTTGCCTCAGAAATAATAATTATTTTCCCTTTTCTCCTTCCCCACATTCATTTTTTTTTGCTTCTTTTCTGACTTGCTTCTTCTCTCCCTCTTTTGCCTCTTCATTTTTCCTTCCTTGCTTCTTTCCCTCCTTCCTTCCTTCCTGCATTCCTTTCTCCCTTCCTCCCTTTCTCCTTCATTTTTCCTTCTTTCATTCTCACTTCCCTCTCTCTCTCCTTCTCTCTCTTTTTACTTCTGTAACTCCTTATTGAGCATTTATACCATGGGCTAAGGACTATGCTAGACCCTGGAAACAGCTCACTTAAAAAGACAAGACTGTCTCTCTCTAAAGGAGATTACAGGGTGCCTGGGTGGCTCAGTGGGTTAAAGCCTCTGCCTTCTGCTCAGGTCATGATCCCAGCATCCTGGGATTGAGCACTGCACCGGACTCTCTGTTGGGAAGCGAGCCTGCTTCCCCCCACCCCCCTGCCTGCCTCTCTGCCTAGTTGTGATCTCTGTCAAATAAATAAATAAAATCTTTAAAAAATAATCTGAGGGTCTTGAAGGGGCGGGGGTGGGAGGTTGGGGGAACCAGGTGGTGGGTATTAGAGAGGGCACAGATTGCATGGAGCACTGGCTGTGGTGCAAAAACAATGAATACTGTTACACTGAAAAGAAATAAAAAATTAAAAATAAATAAATAAATAAATAAATAAAAGGAGATTACAGTCTAGGGGACACAGACAAGTAATCAGAAAGGTACAACCCAGTGTAATCCATGGCACAATAGGGGAAAATATAGAGTGTGTATTGGAGAACGTAAGCTAAGCATCTAATTTAGAGTTGGAGTCAGGACTCCTGGGGGTTGAATAAAAAGTTACCATGTTAAAGGCTTGGAGATGCACAGAACAGTCTCAATAAAACTTTAGCATGTGAAAGCTTAGAGATAAGATAATGTACATGTGAGTTGCAGTAAATAAAAGAAATTAAATCTGGCGGAGTTTCAGTCAAAGGGGGAATTGGAAGGGGAAGAAGTAGGAGGTATAAGTAGAAGACAGATCCTGAAGGGCCTTATACATCATGCTAATGAGTGTGCACTTTATCTTTACAGTGATAGTCATGGAGGGATTTCAAAAGGCATAACATGATCATGTCTACTTTTTAAAAAATTATACTGGGTCTCAGAAGGAGAGTGGGTTAAAGCGGCAAGGTTGGAATCAGGAGACCACATAGGAGGACGTATATGAGAAAGATAATGTAGGATGAACAAATTAGAATACTAAGTATGCAGATAATGATATACTGTATTTAATTAGATGCTCGGAAAGCTGATGACTGGTTTTCTAGAGGTCATAGGGCAATTTTAAAAGCAGGAACGGAAGCCAAGTCTTCAAATCTGTGTGTTGCTTTTCCAGGTAGGTTTGTTTTGAGACCAACCATCACTCCTTCTTCTCCCTGCCCCCTCATCCATCCCAAATAGCTTGAGTTTTTCTCAGCCTTTAAGTGGGGAGTTTCTCTTTGACAATAATTTTACTCTTGGGAGCTGTCCAATATTCTATCACTGCATTAAAATATAAACTGACTTTAAAAAATAATGAAGGGGATATTATGCAGGCAGCTGTCAAGGGAATGATTGGAAATTAATCCTGAAATTCTGTTGTATCACACCTTGCAGATTGTAGTCTGTCCCCTTAAGGTTTTTCTCAACACACACCAATGATAGAAGGAAGGAGGATTAATCAAGTAACAAGTGTGTTCAGTGCTTTTGTGAGTTCAACACAGAATGAACACCATGGGGGACAGCAGAAAGACTCGACACAGTCTCTACCCTGAAGTTGTCTAGTGTGAAAGAAAAAAGCAAATGAGCATTTAATAATGTGTGTAACTGTTGAATCACTATGTTGTATATCTGAAACCAATATAATGTATATCAACTGTACTTCAGTAAAAAAGAATAAAAGCACTTCACCGATAGGCCCAACAAAACAAAACAAATGAATATGAGAATATCAATTCACTTAAAATATTACCTAATAGTATGTAGTAGTTCTGATTGCTCAGAATATGAAGAGGACCACTAGGAAAACCCTTCCAGAGGAGGTGGTATGTGAACTAAGCTTTGCATGAGCAGAGCAGAAGGGCGCACAGGCTAGAGGAGTGGTGTGGTATAGGCGTGGAGGTGTGAGTGACTGGATCATGTTGATGGTACTTGAGTGTGGGGCCTTCAGGAGTGAAGGCAAAGTACCAAGAAAGTGGGAAAGAAATTCAGCGAGAATGGTGTGGGCTATGCTGGATGGTTTTGAAGTCAGGTGAGAAATTTTAAGAAATGGGGACCCAGTGAAATCTCTGCAGTAGAGATGTTAAGGGAGAGAATAGTAAGATATCCATATGGGTAGGGGAGAATAGTGATTCCAAACTCCGCCTATAGTTCAACTTACCTGCTTTCATTCATCTTGACAAGTCAAGTGACTCCATCGCTATCTGTAATTCCGACTGTCTCTGATGCACCTTGTAGGCAGAATGACCTAGATGATGTGAAAATGCTCTGTGATCCACGTGATGATCATAGTTACTGCTCCCAATGCTGCTGCCACCTTCACATTCTCCATGTCTTTGCCCAAGTCCCTTTTCCAAAGTTCAGAGAGCTGACTCATTGTACTCCCTGCCTGCTCCCTGCCAAGGATCCTCTACTTCACAACCTTGCCTTGTAGAATTCTCTGTCTAGCTGTGGTTGATTGTGTCCTTTGATAAATTTTCATCTCTAACATTCTACACATCTGCTTTGACAGAAGACAGAATGCAGTCTGATTAAACAACCCAACAAAACAAACTGTAAACTCAATTCAACTTTAAAAACTGTGGGGGTGATTTGATATAAAATTAATATTTAATTTTTGATCTGAGTGTGGGGATTTTGCAGTCATGCCCTGAGTGTTCTGTTCCTTGCAGAGTTCCCAACAGGAGATTGCACAGCCTTGGTAACTGATGCCTTTTCTGCCTAAGTTCCTGACTGACTGCCCAGGAGGTACATTGTTGATTCTCCTTGTGCTAAAAAGGGCCAGCTTAGCAGGTTTCCCATCACGGCCTTTAGCTAATCTCTGTAGATGGCCAAGATGTTATAAAAAATATTATTTAGTCAGTTGACTTCAATTATTATGTCTCATTGACAACAGGACTGTGACTTCTTGGGCTCAGCTGTGTCTGTTTAAATCCTTAATTTCTGTAAATTCTTTGCAAGGCACCGTTCTGTGTGTTTTGCAGTAAGGGGCTGTGCATTTTTCAATAGGTTCCCCATGTAATGAAGATCCACAAAGACATGACTTTTGATTGATGACTGTATTTAAGAAGCTATTTAAGGAGTATTAGTTTTCCATGTTCTTTTGCTCGGAATCAGCTTTTTAAACTGCTCTTTCTCAGCAGCTTCATTCTGACAAGGAACATTTTGTTTGCATTTCATTTTTATTTTTAGGCATTTGCAAATGAGGTACCCTGAAACAGCAATCTGCTCTATCCAGAGGGGGGCAGGCCAGTGTCAAAAATTCATGTTTTCATTTTACAATTACCATCTAGCAAGTGAAGTGCCAGGCCCTGTTCTGGGCACTAATGATAAAAGGGGATGTCACGGCAACCCCGTCCTTACCCTGAGGAAGTTTACCGGCTAGGAGAGTGTGATTACTTACTAATATGATGATAATTGCTACCGAGTGGGAAATCCTGGGAGTTACTAGAACCTCTACCAGGAAGTGACGTAGCCTAGGGGTTCTAGGAAGGACTTGTTGAAGAAGTAGCAAATGAACACTTAGCTGAAGACAGAGGATTTGATAAGATAATGAAGAAAAAAATGGAGGTTAGGGATAGATAGAATAAATGAAATAAATGAATTTCCTTAGGTTGGGCAGAACTAAAAATAAGAGTTAGAAGGGGAAGAGTATGAGTAACATGTCTGGAACTTGGAGAATGAGGGTGAAATACCATGAATTGAGGCTGAAGAGAAAAGTGGGGGCTACATGACATGGAGGCTTAATAGGCATATGTAAGGATTGTGATTTTCATCTTCAGAGTATGGAGCAAACCATCCCAGACACTCAAGCAGTAGAATAACAGTATTTGATTTGCATTTGTATTTCTAAGGGATATCCCTGGCTGTAGATTTCAAAGTCAAACCTAGGTAGCCTGACTCCAAGGCCCAGGCCCCACTATCCTTCCCAAGAGTAAGAAGAGATTCCACTGGTGGCAACATCACCTGCTTGAGAGTCACTACCAGAATCTCTATTTGTCCAGTGTTCTTTCCTGTGATGGAGAGGAAAAAGTAGCAATGGTTGCTATCACTCGTATTCTTTAAGTTAATTCATGTGAAGTGTCACTACTTAAGTCCTAACATCATCAGTTTTGTTGATTATAGAAGATTTTTCAGTGTCATCCAGCATTGCACATTCAGTGAAAATAGAAATCTCACCGTCTGGTTTCAGACCTATATAACCAAATACTACTTGGATGACCCAAATCTGTTGTTTCACAGCAATCTCAAACTTCACAAATGCCACCTCAGCTGTTTCCTCTTGCTGGCTTTCCCATTTCAGGCAATGGCAGTGCCAGTACTTGGCTTCTCAAGATGATGCTATAGGACAGCTCACAGATATCTCTTCTCTTCCTTCTCTGTGTCCTATCCACCAGCGAGTTGGCAGGCCTGTAGACAAACTATCTAAGAACGTTCACCAGCCACATCAGCCTTCTGTAGGTTCTTAGAACATTCTAAGCTCTTCCGTGTGACCGGACATTGGTTCTTGAGGCTTCTCTTACCCCTAATGCTTTTTCCTTGGTTCTCTCTATGGTTAGCTCCTCCTTGTACTTCAGTTCTCATTTTAAACATTACTCTTCCTGGAGCTCTTCCAGGACTACTCTGTCTGAATCAGTACTTTTCCCCACTGCCAGTGACTTCCCACACATCGTTTTATCTTAGGTCTTACTACAAATTCATTTTTTTTTGTATTATTAAGTTGCTAACTAGTTTTCTGTATCTCACGTTAGAAGATAAGCTTCTTGAAAGGAGGTCTGTCTTTGTATTTGCATACTTAATGTGATGCCTGGCACATTGCCAACCCACAATAATTGCATAAAATAAATGGAGAAATGAGCATGTGGTGATAGGAATGGTTTAGTTACAGGATCAGATAACCTTCTCTCTTTTTGTCTAGCTATATTTCATTGGCTAAGACACTGAATACCTCTGGTTTTTATTCTCTTAATCTGTCAAAAAAAAAAAAAGAAGCTAATGGTAACCATGTTGCCCTCTTCAACTAGGAGGATCACAAAGCCTTTAAGTGGAAAGTGCAGGGGCAGTACAAATATCCAGGGAAAATTGTTAATTCATGACCCATGACTTGGAAGGCTGGCAATCAGAGCTATGGAACGGTGACAAAAATGACAGTGTGGGGACCAAAAAGAGACCATTTGTAACATTTTCAGAGTAATTAGAGCCACACAGACCAAAACATTATCTAAATTCTTTGCAGAAATACACTCAGCCATGGGGAATTATCTTCAAGTATTGGAAAGAATGTTCCAGAATCTAGTACTCATGCTAATGTCTACCACTTGAGTCCAGGGTTCACTGTTTAGGGTCTTTTCACTCAGCACAACTTTGTACCCAACAAAATTAAATTCTTGGGTAGAATAATTACATGTAAATGTTGCTCGGCTATTAGTCTCAAGGGGCCAATTTTCTAGCCATTTGTTGCCATCTGAAATGTCAAATTTATTACACAGAGGGCATGGTAATACATACAACATCCTCTGCTAAATAGGATATGAAAGGCACTAATCAGCACTGTGGCTGCAAGTGGTGAAAGCAGTAAGATGTTGCTTTAGCTAATAAGGTGATCTAAATTGATTACGTGAATTGTTTTAAGGAAAATAAAACATTCTTGTAATAGAAGTGCTACCTGAACATGGGTTCCTTAGTTCAAACACCGTCTACTCTTGAGAAGGCTAATTATTCCTTATCCTTTTGTATTTTTGTAGATTTCTCCAGAGCCTGGAAGAAAAGAAACTGGGCAAAAATAAAAGCTTTGGCCTTAAGTCCTGGCTCTACTGTTATCTTACTATGTGACCTTGGGCAAATCACTTACCTTCTCTGACCCTCAGTTTCAGTTTCCTTACATGTAAAGCTAAAGCTTGTGTTACTATGGTGGCCTCCTTCAGGCTCAGAAGGGAATTGTTAATTATGTACACAAAAGCTGAAAATGTTCTAGCTGTGTAGAACTGTGCTCTACTTAGTGGGCGTTTGTTGATTTTACCTGCCCAGTGTTATTTCTACTGCTTTTATTAATGGTGAAAGACTCTAAAATTCATTCGGGGGAAATGCTCTTCCCTTTATTTTAGTCCACATAGTTCAGTTTGGTTTTCCTAGAAGTTCATAAATGTTTTCATGACCCAGGCTTGGCCAACTGAGCATTCTATCGCCTTGGCCTTGGTGATCGGTTCACAGATAGCATTTGACTTAGACCAGGACAATGAGACATGATTTTGGTGTATATAGGGGGAGGTGATGGAAATAGATGAATTTTGCCTTTGGGAATATATTCTGGCGGTTATAAAACATGATGCAGAGTGGAGAGAGAGGGTGATACTGAGTTGCAATGACATGTTATGAGTCCTTGGATCTAGCCTCCTGGGTCCGACTTGAGATTCATTGAGACCCTGGTTTGTGCCAGGCATGTCTAAAGGCATTGACGATTCATCATTGTATGAGACAAATATGTCTTATTGTCATGGGACTCACATTTCAATTATATGAACAATAAATTTCCAGTTTAGGTTAAGTTTCAGTTGTTTCTTTTCTCTCTTGATCATGAAAATCTAGCATTTTCTGTCTTAATTTACAAAATGGACCCCAAAATCTATTTTGCTGAGATATTGTGAAAATAATGTACATTATTTGGCAGATAGTAGATGCTAAATAAATGATATTAAAGTGGACATTAGTCATTGTTTTTGGCCACCAGCATCTAAATCCCCTTCTGTTGTCTGGGGAATCTCCCACTTGATGAATCAGAACCCACTTTAAAGGCTGGCAATGGCAGCCCCCATGCAGTTAGAAATGGGCACCTTGCTGAGGCATCACAAATTAGATGTTGTGATACATACAGACTTTGAGTCTGAAACACCTTAAGCAATGGAATACTAAGTGTGCTATCTTTTTTCTGGAGAGCATGGTGCTAGAGGTGGCGATACACATGATGTTAAAGTCAACAGAGCCAGCAGTTCTAGCAGCACATACAACCTTGCCTCAGAGGTACTAACAGTGCGCACTGCACACTCTGTTTGGTAGTAGAGGCGATATGCTCTCAATAGACCATCCTTGAGAAAAGGGTGCTGGCTGTGTAATGTCAAACATGGTTCTTTGGACTTCATATGGAATATGGAAACTACCCACTTGCCACTGAGTACATCATTTTATGTTTAAATTAGCCATTTTATGTTTAAATTTGCAATTCAGACATGACTGATTCTTTAGTTACGATAATGTAATTTCAGTGATGATGATGGTGATAATAAGGCCCTTGTCAAACACTCAGTTTATAACATGGAGGATAGGAGAGGGGTGAGATAGGAAACTGGGATTAGGATGAAGCTGATCATACATACCAAGTGTGATGTGGGATGGTAAGAGATGATACAGACTGATAGTAGGTCTCTAGCTGTGTAGATGAGCAGAAGGGAACATATTTAAGAGAGAGATTGGAGATGAGGTTGACAGTTCTTTCAACCATCAGACCATTCACAGTCCAAAAATACCGAGAATTCTTGGCCTTAGATGCTAATGTTTGTCCAACTAGAGACATTTTGATTGCAGGGAGTAGAGTTCAGTTGCATATTATTGAAACTGGGTCAAAGAAAAACTAGGGGTAAAATTCAAGGTTGGGTTCCCTCATCTGTTGGGTGACTCAGCCTTCTTCACTTTTGTCCTTTGAAGTTGGTGAGCAGACATTTTCCCAGAAGATCCTTATGCTGATGACATCCAAATATTTTACAAATGGTAAATATGAAAGGAAAATGTTCATGAATAAATAATAAGCACTACTCATCAGCATTTCCTCTGGTGCTTTCTCAGGGTCCCAGATGCTGTAAGTCTAGCCTGATGAGCCACTTGTGACCTGGCAGGTAGGGGTGAGGGCACTCTAGTTCAGAAAGGGTAATCACTTTACATTGAGATGTGTAATTTCCCCCTTAAATTCATTAAAAGTTTCTGGGACAAATAAATAAAACATAATTGATACAGATCTAGTGTCCTTTACTTCCATACATCATTAAGAAGTTGTAATTGCTTCCCAACCCCCAGGAAGCTCTCATCTCCAAGAATAAAGTGTTAGTGTGCGATTCCCTGACAATTGTTATTATTCTGAGGAATTAATTTTCTCTAATTAGTTTTAAGCCCATTAACAGAAATAGACAGCTGAGCAAAGAAAGGGAGGTCTGAAAAAAGCATTTTCCTCAGACAGTTGTAAGAACTTTCCATGTGTGTAGCAATATGGTCACTGAAAATCAAACCTTGTTAAGAACCAAACAACGTTAATCAGGATATAACTAGTATGATTCCTAAAAGACACCTTAGCTCTTATTCTATTTTCTGAAAATCAGAAATCAACTATATTTTTTCTTTTCCAGTGGAAGTCGCCATACTAAGTTTTAAGGGACCCCAAAATCAGAGAAATGACTGAAATGAGGTTCACAAAAGGCTGGATTTAGGTAGTATCAGTACCTGCTTGGGATGATTCAAGATGCCTTGGGAAAGTTATGTTCTCTCAGGAAGTGGCTTTCTTATCCTGAATAACATAGGCTATAATTCCACCATGATTAAAAAAAAAAAAAAGTGATGTTTTGAGTTCCTGTCTCCTAAATGGTCCACTCACCCAGGAGGGGCAACATATCACTCTTTTTATCATCCAGGGGCTTGCCTCCCTTGGAGTTGAGCCTTGAAATCTGACTAGTATATGGTGATTTTGAAGGCTGAAGGCTGGTCTGCTGGGATAGAGTTGTCTTTGGAAGATATGGATCCTGACAGCTGTTGAGGTAAGCTAGGCGCAAATGGAGGAGGCCATGGGCTTCAGGATTGGTTTGGGAGGCAGTGGGGAGACTCTGAGTTTTTGAAGAGAGAGCTAACAAAATCAGCGCTATGCCATATGGTGGAACATGAAGGATGAATTTGAAGAGAAACTGAAGGATACAGGGCAAGTTAGGAGATCCAAGTAAGAAGTATAAGATATCAGAAAGCAGGATAGTAGAAGCAGCAAGAAAAGGATAGATTTTGGAAGTGTTTTTTTGGGTAGAATGGACAGGATTTAGTGAGGGGTGGGGTATAGTTTCAGAGACCCTGAGACTTTGGTCTTAGGTAACTAGGATGGTGTGGCCAGCAAGTGGGATAGGGAGGGAACAAAACCTAACACTTTCCCTGAATCTGAGACCATGGATTTGGTTTTAGTAAAAACAGCTAATACTATTTTTGGAGAGATATACTTATTGGGAAAATAATCTGAATTTCCTCTAAAGCAGACATTGGTTAAACTTATACACCTTTTGAACCAGGCGGGAAATGGAGCTGACTGGAATTTAGAGCTGTTGGGTTTGGAGAACACGCTCCACATAAAGGCACAGCTACAACTCGGCTCTCATGAGTTGCTGTTGTGCAAGAATAGGGCCAGGATTGCCAAATCATACAATTCTTGAAGAGAAGCCAGAAATCAGAAATGTTACATCAAGTCTCTTGATTCTTAAATGTTGGCAACTAATTCAACTAAATTCTTTTTCTTGAAACTCTAAGTGAGTCAACTCTAGGCAAGTCGGCAGTCCAGACCAGGGACCATGAGTTTGAGATTCAGTGAACCAACCTGAATTATTATGAAGTGGTGCAGAAGGGAAAGAGGCAGCTAAAGGTAGATTGTTGGAGAAATATTTTCCAAGAGGTTATAATTTTGGTAGCAGAGTGCTGGATACTCTGAGAGATACAGTCCATGGCTGTTGCCCTCAAAAAACAGACAATTTAGCTGGGATACCAGGCTGATGAAACAGCTGAAGAAAAATGCAGGCCATAATATGATTAAGAGCTGTGGAAAATAAGATTTCAAGAAAGAGAAATCAGCATTAAACAAAGAAATTAATGGAGATAATATGAAAGCTCTGGGCCTTAAATAGGTGAAGGAGAGCTTTCAAGAGAAAGCAAGAATGCACAGAGAACTAGAGAATTTTCTCCACACTCCGTTTCCAGGTCAATAACTGCAATTCAACAGGTCTTGTGATTTCTCCAGGGAGGCAAGGATGAAGTTTAGGAGAGTTGGTGGAAAGAACAAATTAAAAGTGGAACCTGGTTCCACACTAATGATTATTAACAGGACAGTTTGGGATAGTTAATTTATATTATTTTTGACAAGTTTTCCACATTCGAATTGCTGGCCCCTAGGCATCGAGCATAAGAATTAAAAAATAAATAAGTAAACCTGACTGGATTACATTAGGAGATGACACATTTCTCTAAAATAGTGAGATAGTCTCTGAAGCTGGAACATCTTATCCTGTACGGGCTTACTTCAGATTGCCCAAGGAGTGAGAAAAGAGGTTAACTGAACAGTGAGACCTCAAGAGAGGGAAGGGTGGTACAAAAGGGGAGATTTGTCCGTTTTTTTGTAACTGGGCTTTGGACATGCAGCAGAATGTCTAACAGAGTTTTCCCTGATAATACACTCTGTATTTGCTTCTTGCTTTCTTGTCTTTTTTTCTTTGCTATTTTCTTTTTCTTCCTTCCTTCCTTCCTTCCTTCCTTCCTTCCTTCCTTCCTTCCTTCCATTTTCTCTTTCTTTTTTCTTTCAGAATCTCTGACATTAACAACGAGGACACATTTATTTGTTCGGGAGATAAAGAAAATAGTCTCTTTGTCCTGAATTGGCATCAATTATTTTATTTAAATGAGCTTTTTACTGATAGGAGAATCAATTTGTGAATCACATTTGATTACCTCAATTCAGTTGCTGCAGAAGCTGTTTCCAGGCTCAGGTGAAGAGAACTGAGGATATACTTCTGCATTTCCCCTTCTGCAAGAGAGGACATAAGGATGTAACAACCTCACAGAAAACAGCATGACATTTATCTGACTGTTCAGCTTTGGGGATGAATGGCTCTCAGGGAAGGAAGCATTTTCAGAACTAAGATGCACTATTTTCCATAAATAGGTAGAGATTTGCATCTCCTGCTTTTCCAACCTATTTCCATTATGTTTGGGTGGAAAAATCAGGAGACATTTCTCCCACACAGCATGGGTTCTTATCCTTGATGCATTTTTGAGATTACTGGGCTCTTATCTGTGAAAAGGAAGTGAGAAGGAATGGACCAAGTGGTGGAGGGTCACAGCGCAAGACTCCAGAGGGAGCCATTCCTCCCAGATTTTTCTGGGACTGTCAGTTGCATGTTGAATCATGTAGTAGGTCGAACCCATGGTTCTCATATGATTCCTGAGAACTAAAATAATATCCCCACCAAAGTATTCTGTCTTCTCCATTATAGTGGGGATGATTTTGGTGGTACAGCTAATGGGATACTTGAGAGATGGCTAGAAGTCTCGTTTCAGAGAAGCTTTAATATACTGATGACATTTAATTGCTTTCTGGTTGACTCTGAAAAGTCAGATTTTAAGCAGTCTTTGGAGATTAGGTGAATTCCTTCCCTTCAGTTTCTCTTTTAAAGAATTTTGTTTCTTTCAGGGCTCCTGGGTGGCTCAGTAAGTTAAGCCTCTGCCTTTGGTTCAGGTCATGATCCCAGGGTCCTGGGATCGAGCCCCACATCGGGCTCTCTGCTCAGTGGGGAGCCTGCTTCCTCCTCTTGCTCTCTCCCTGCTTCTCTGTGTGCTTGTGATCTCTGTCTGTCAAATAAATAAATAAAATCTTTAAAAAAAAAGAATTCTGTTTCTTTCACTGATAGTGTTATCAAGTACTTGAGCAATCACAGGATTATTCCTTTGGGTTAAGCAAGCATTTAAAGTTATACAGTTCAGTAAATGGTGCAATTATGCACATGTCCTGAGTTGCAAACAACAGATTAAAGCCATCCTTTACCCAAGATGGTAAAGTTTCTTCTTTTCTCCAAGTCTGAGTAAGGGCTGTTCTCTCCATTACTGAGATGTCCAAATCAGAGATCACTAGTCAGTGGCTGATGGGTGGTCAAGAACAATTCATATTTTTATTTCCTTGATGCCAAGTGATGTTGAGCACTTTTTCATGTGTGTGTTGGCCATCTGGATGTCTTCCTGATATGAGGAATTTGAGAAGCAGAGTGGGGGGGGTTGGCTTGGGGGGTTTAGGAGGTAGGGAAGGATAAAAATGAAACAAGATGGGATCAGGAGGGAGACAAACCATGAGACTCTTAATCTCACAAAACACAACTGAGTGTGTGTTTTGTGAGATTGCTGGGTGGGTGGTATGGAGAGGGTGGTTGGGTTATGGCCATTGGGGAAGGTATGTGCTATGGTGAGTGCTGAGAAATGTGTAAGCCTGATTGATGATTCACAGACCTGTACCCCTGGGGCAAATAATACATTATATATTAAGAAAAATAAGTAATAAAAGGTTACAGAAATGTAAAAAAAAAAAGAACTATTCACATTTGAATTCATTAAGTATATTGAACATTTATTATGTGCAAGACATTGAGCTCTGTGCTTAGGGTGCAGTGATGGATGGAGCCATACTACTTACCATCAAGAAGCTAACAGAATAGACAGGAAGACAGAAATTTTGATGGTTGGTAAGAGCCTGGAAGTCTGGGGATGCAACCTTCCTCAGATGACAATTGTCTTGAAGAAGAAATACTGTACAAAGGACCAGTTCTAGTTGGCATTCACTGAAAACTTTCCCTGTGCCAAACTCTGTCTTATACATATGCATTCACAGAATTCTCAAAACAATACTGTAAGATGAGTCATCTTGCATCTGTTTTATAGATGAAAAACCCAAGTCTTAGAGAAGCTGATTAATCTGTCCAGGTTAATATTACTACTGTCTGGGAGAGATAGGATTCAAATCTGAGACCTGATTCTTTTTTTTTTTTTTAATAAATATATAATATATTTTTATCCCCAGGGGTACAGGTCTGTGAATCGCCAGGTTTACACACTTCACGGCACTCACCATAGCACATACCCTCCCTAATGTCCATAACCCCCCCTCACCCCCCCATCAACCCTCAGTTTGTTTTGTGAGATTAAGAGTCACTTACGGTTTGTCTCCCTCCCAATCCCATCTTGTTTCATTTACTCTTCTCCTACCCCCTTAACCACCCATGTTGCATCTCCTCTCCCTCATATCAGGGAGATCATATGATAGTTGTCTTTCTTCACTAAGCATGATACCCTCTAGTTCCATCCATGTCGTCGTAAATGGCAAGATTTCATTTCTTTTGATGGCTGCAGAGTATTCCATTGTGTATATATACCACATCTTCTTTAACCGTTCATCTGTGGATGGACATCTAGGTTCTTTCCATAGTTTGGCTATTGTAGACATTGCTGCTATAAACATTTGGGTGCACGTGCCCCTTCGGATCACTACGTTTGTATCTTTAGGGTAAATACCCAGTAGTGCAATTGCTGGGTCATAGGGTAGTTCTATTTTCAACATTTTGAGGACCCTCCATGCTGTTTTCCAGAGTGGTTGCACCAGCTTTCATTCCCACCAACAGTGTAGGAGGGTTCCCCTTTCTGAGACCTGACTCTAAAGCTGAACTGCTTACCTATTGTAGTGCACTGCCTCTCTGGTTCACAAGACAGAGATTACTATGATTATTAAAAAAGCCAAACAGGAAATCTCCTAGAATCCATTTATGGGAAACTTGTGTGCACCAATTTGGTAAAAAGTGAGGAAAAACATAGAAAATTTAAAGAGAAAGTATTAGGAAGTCACTGACCATTATAAATTAATAGGAAATTGTACAATACAAAATTGGAAAGACAAAATTGGATAATGAGAAGAATAGAATGATTGATTTAATACAGTGTGTAAAGCATGTCTCGATAGGTGATAAATTGTGAACAGTTTTATTTTTGTAGCGTCAATGCTATTCCACCCTCCCTATTACTCAGGGCCAATCATACTGGCTTTCTTTTGTCTTGCTCAAAACACCAAACTTGTTGCCACCTGGAGGCCCCTGAAATCACTCTTCCCTCTGTCTGGCATGTTCTCCCTCTGGATCTTCCCTTATTCATCATCTTTGGAATCAGCTCAAGGGTCAGCATCTCAAAGAGGCCTTCTGTGACCTCCTGACCTAATGAGCCTAATTGTCCTCTATCTTATTTTATTTTTCCATAATATTGTACCCTGAGATGTCATATTTGTTTACAAGTTTACTTGTGTACTGTCTGCCTCCCTCTACTAAGCAGTAAGTTCTCGGAGGATGGGGATTCTATTTTGCTCACTGCTGTGTTCCCAGCTCCTAAAATCATGCTTAGTCTACATATTTGAACAAGTGCATTTGCTGGCTAAAATAACTGAAGTAGAGTATGCATTTATCTTATAATCTTCACTTCATGGGAAATAAAATAGGGCTCTTTGTGGTAATACAGCATGTACAAAGTCAAATAATAAAAATAAAGTGTAGAGTCAAGAATTGAACCCAACTCTCCTTTCCCCACTGCATGTCCCTGTCAGCTACTTCAGAAAAAGATTCCCTTGCCTTCCTTCCCTTTTGGGGAAGTACTGTCACATTTGGATATAGGATTCGTAGACTAAAAAATATTTCTGTAATGACTGGGATTGTAATTCCTCCATGCACTCCTCTGTGCATGTCACTCATTCAAGTTCTTTTAGTTCTCAGGAAGATTTCCCTGTGTCAGGTATAGATGACAGGGTGGCAAAGCAGGGGAAAGTAGGCTGTACACCCGAAGTCTGTGTCATGGCTGTGACTCTTGCTGTGTGACCTTGGGTCCGTCTTATCTTCTGTCTGGCCTTGTTAAATGAGCTCAGTGACCTAAGATTAAATGATTCCTAGATGGGTGTTTCAGTATGAGGTTGGTAATGCTGAGCCTGGACATGCCCTGCGTATCTTTCTGTGGGTATGTAAGGTTATTAGGAAGTGATCAGACACTAATGATACAGCTTGATGGTTTTTTCATGCTTGAAGATAAAGTATTTATTGTTCTTGGAGTTGATTTTATTGGTTCCAAGTGCACTGCTCATTAAGTCCTTGTGGATTGAAAGATGGATTGAATGAAGACGTTTGCTCAAACCTTCCTGCTTAGGGTATTATCACTGTTTTATTTTCTTACTCACAAGCAACAAAAACTAATTTTAGCTAAACTGACTGAAAGGAATTTTTCAGAAGGTTTCCAGGGGACCTACAGACTCCAAAAAAGGTTGGAGAATCATACTTGAGGACAGGGGGATCAAAGAGAGTAAAGGAGAGCTTGCAAAAGGGGAAGCAGGCAATAGTTCTGTCACTGGAAAAAGAGAATCAAGACCATCCTGTGGCTTCATTCACTTTGTACTGAAAACCCTCAACCCATATCCTCTTCCTCAGCAACTTACACAGGGTCAACATCCTGGCAAGGATGCCTGAGGCAGCCCCAGGTAGTAAGGAAAATGAGTCCATGCCAGTTACTTTAATAGAAGGGCTTCAATGGAGGGAATTTGGATGACGTGCCGTAGTGAAAATGAACCTTGAGATAACACAGTGTCTGCAGGAAGAAGTTAGTGTGCTCCAACTGGATAATGAGAAGTTGGTGTCATTGGACTAGAATCTTGGAGAAGAAACATGGAGGAGCAGAGGCCCAGACCTTTGCGGGAAGACCCTGGGCTAGTTGCCACTTTCTCTAGTGTGGGCAGAGGGTCCTCATAGGGCTGGGACGCACCCTCAGAGGTCAGGAGCTGCCTGGCTGTGGAGAGGAGCCACTTGATGTTCTCCTCCTGTTGTCCGCCTTCCCTGTAGACAGAACCAGTCAGGAAGCCCCTTGACCAGTGAAGTACAGCCTACAGAGATCCAGGGTATTGCAAAGCCGGGTGGACAAGGGAGCTGGGAGCTGAATCAGTGACCTAATAACCGGCAGAGCCTGCCGCTGGTGAAACCTAGGGCAAGTGCTCACCCTCTGGCTCATTGGAGCAGGAATAGGAAGCATTGACCTTTTTCTTCTGTCGTTGAAAGTAGGCTCCTGGAATTATGTTCCCTGTACTAGACCCATGGGAAAGAAGTAATTCTGCAGGAGGAACTATAGGCTGTACTGTACGGAATAAATGAAACCCGGGGAGGAAAAAAGCCACATATCCACTGTCGTCCCTTAGTAAGAGAAGTCTTGGCCGAGTGCTGATGAATATTGGTGTGATTTTACATTATGTATAAATATATGGAATTGACCCTTCTTGTCCTTTTCCAGCATGAAAGCTAGTTATTTATATGAGGCCACAAATTGCAGATGCCCTGTTTAGATGGGGATTATAAATCCCCTACATTGAACTTTAATTGGGGCCAGATAAAGAAAAAAGTTTTTCTTCCACGGTTTGGAGATTTATATAGGGTACTTAGAACCTGTTTATCCCGGCAGACAGAGAAATGGTGGTTTACATGTATTTTCGTGCTTGTGACTTCAAAACACAAAGCCCTGAGCAGCTTGTTTGTTTTGCAAATCCTTATCACACCCAAATTATTGTTTGTGGAAGGAGGGAGGAAAACAGTTTAGAGCAGCCCCCCCCCCCCCCCGTCTCCCCGCATTTCTCTATTTTATGCCTCAAGAGATACACACAAACATGTAATAGATCTGCATTTGGAGGAATTCAATGCATGTAATTAGTGCACCGGCAGCTTCGAATTTCTTGAAATTAAGAACATTGATTCTTTGCTGAAATGAAAGTTACTTGCAGATACTTTATTCCTTTTCTTCTAGTTTTTCTAAAACAACTTGAGCCTCTTTTCCAAGTCAGGTTTTTCACTTATGTTTGATGCTACTTGACTCAGAAGACTTAGATGGGCAGTTCCTTAAAATTAAAAGCTCTCATGGATTTCTTCAAGGGTGGTAACAAAGAATTATTGACCCGCTAAACTAGAGAAGCCAAAAGGAAGGTCAGTTGTCAGCATTGCATATAAATTTGTTACTTGGAAAATGCTAAGAAAAAAGTTAAAGTTGTCAACAGTCTACTTAAAAACACACACACATATGTATCAATTAAATGAAATTCTTATCTCCTCACAAATGAACTTGTTGGTATGAAAGCATTTTTATATGCATATTGATTGATATATATATGTATAGGCAAAATACAACTAAGAGCTACATATTAGTCTGAAATTACTATTTTTTCAGATAATAGTATACAGATATTTTCCAGGTCATCACGTAGGGATTGCTCTTTATTTTACACAGCATGATTTTTCAAAATTTAACTCCATCCCATTGGTGGACATTAAGATAGTATTCCAAATTTGCATTACCAGAAACAATGCCGCAGTGAACATCCTTGTACAGCTGCCTTTACCTATTTGTGTTATAGTTCCGGTAAGAGAGACACTACATCAAAAACTGACAATGTACTATATGGTGGCTAACATAATAAAATTAAAAAAAAAAAAAAGGAGAGAGAGAGAGAGAGATGGGATTGCTGGCTGTTTGCAGAGAGATCCAGTTCAGAATCCTATCTTGCCTTTGTCTATTTGATCTGCTTCAATCTGGAGTAGTTCCTGAGACTGTTTTAATGGTATTAACGCTTTTGAAACTGCAGGAGACCAGTGACTTTGATTTCTTTTTGCCATATTTTTAAAAAGATTTTATTTATTTGAGACAGAGAGGACAAGAACGAGAGAGACAGAGAGTCAGGGGCAGGGTCAGAGGGAGAAGGAGAAGCAAAGCCCCCACTCAGCAGGGAGCCCAGGACCCTGGGATCATGACCTGAGCTGAAGGCAGACACTTAACCGATGGAGCCACCCAGATGCTCCTCTTTTGGCCATATCTTCATTTCTTACTATACTTTATTCTGAGAAAGCACCAAAATAGGTTATCTGGGCCATGACTTTAGGGAAGTAATGCTCAGCCCTGGCTGTATAGGAGAATCTCCGGAAGACACTTAACAACAACAAAAACAAACAAACAAAAACAAAAAACCTTTTCCAGGGCTCCATTCCTGGAGTCTGATGTAATTGTTGTCAGGTGGAGCTTGTGTACCTGTATTTTTTAACATTTCCTTGGTGATTCCATTGAGCACCCTGTCCTGAGAACTACTGAGTTACATATAGACAAGATCAGCGGCATAATTTGTGGGGTCCAGGGCAGAATGAAAACGAGAGGTCCCTAAGTTCAAAAATAATGAAGGTTTTAAGATGACAACATCAGATTGTTAAGCCCAGTGTGGGGTACTAAACATGGCTCCCCGTGTGACTGCAGCCAGACATTGGTACACCACGGCTGGTATAAGGAAGAAATCCATGCAAATCAAAGGTCTGAGGGAATGATCCCATAAGAAAGGAGAGCAGAGACATAAGAAGTATCCATGTGCTCCCTTACATTCCCAGCTCTCTGATATTTCAATGAGGCCATATCATCAGGCCTGGATGAGGGACAATGAGTAGATAGGCTGAAGAACAAGTCTGAGTTCGCCATGCACTCTGTGGAGCCTCAGTTTGAGAAGACAGTGTCACAAGATGGTGCTCCTTGCATTGGTAAGGAGCCCTGAGTGAAGGTGGGAAGCAGAACACCTTGGCAACTCCCATCAGCTATGTACCATGAACGTGAAATAAATCTTGGTTATACTAAGCCACTGGAATTTGTTACAGTCCAGTGACAAGTACAGAAAGGTATGAATCAAATGACATAGGATCTTAGAGAAGTGAGAGCTGATTTCTGGCTGTCAGCATCAGTCAAATTTTCATGGAAGATGATACATATGAAACAGGATGGATAGGATTTGCAAATGTAGAGTTGGGAAGACAAAAGTTGTATTAGTTAGCTACTATTACATGGGAAACCGCCCCCAAACTTAGTGGCTGTCATCTCTCATTTCTCATAAGATAATGGGCCAGCTATGCAGTTCTGCTCTTGTGGGCTAGACACAGTTAATGCACACTGAGTTGTCTTCTGCATCAGTGAACAGCTGCTGGGATGGTTGGGGGCTCACTGGTTTAGGTTGGCCTTTTTCATATGTCTGGAGCTTGGCTGACTCTTGAGTGTTATTCCCTGGCTCTCTTTCAACATGATCTTTCATGTTCCAGTGGGGCTGCCCATACATAAATGGTGGCAGGATCCCAGAAGGGAGGAGAGTGGAAGCATGTAAGGCCTCCTTGGCCTTAGGCTGAAAACTGGCACAGTATCACTTGTACCCCATTCTCTTGGTCAGTGGAAGTCACAAAGTCAGCTTAGATTGTAAACCTGGGAAAATAGTCTATACTTTCTGATCTCTGTTTTCTGGCCTTTGGAAGGGGCTCAGTATGTATGGGTCGAATGTGTAAAATAGTGGACCAAATTGCCTGGACAACAGTTCTTTGGAGCCCTTGTCTTCTGACTATTTTATACTCTTGATGAAGGTTATCTCATCCTAGACCCCCAACTGTAAATCTCCAGCCCAGGTCTCTTCCCTGAAATTTCTCCCATAAAACCAATGGACTGGGGTGCCTGGGTGGCTCAGGAGCTTAAGCCTCTGCCTTTGGCTCAGGTCATGATCTCAGGGTCCTGGGATCAAGCCCCGTATCAGGCTCTTTGTTAAGCAGGGAGCCTGCTTCCCCTTGTTCTGCCTGCCTCTGTGCCTACTTGTGATCTCTCTCTCTCTGTCAAATAAATAAATAAAATCTTTTTAAAAAATGGACTTTTGATATCTCAGTTAACTCCTATGTGGGCAGCTTATACTTAACATGTACAAAGCTGGTCTCTTTATGTTCCTCTCTGCTAGATGTTCTTGTCCCCTAGTTTTTCCCATTTTAGTCATTAGCAGCCCTGTTGTTCCAGTTGCTCAGGCCATAAACCTTGGAGTCATCTTGGTCTCTCCTCTTTGTCTCCTACTTCATGTTCAGTCTATCAGCATGTCGCGTCCCCCCTATTTGCTGTACATGGACAGCATACAAATACTTCTCAGCCTCTTTCCCACTGTCCCTGGATCCATGTCATCATAAGGGTTTTCCTTGATTATTGGAACAGCTTTTTCTCTTGTGTTCTTCTTCTGCTGGGACCTCTACAGTCAGTCATTTGACACAGTCGTTAGAGTGTTTTTTAAGATTGTGAATCATTTTATGTCACTCCCCTGATTAAGACTTTGCAAGAGTTTTTCATGTCCCTGAAAGTAAAAGCCTAAGTGTTTACAAGATTTTACAAATCTCCACAAGAACTGGTCTCCTGTTAGCACTTGCTCTCATTTCCTGCTACTCTCCTGCTCATGTTCATTGGGCTCCAACCACACAGGCCTCCTCTTTGCTTCTAGAATGCACCAACAGACACCTGCCTCAAGGTCTTGAGTTTTATCCTTCCCTCTGCCAGGACTACCATTTGTCTTGAGACCAGCATGCCTCACTCTCTTGTTTTCTTCAAGTGTCTACTTGAGTGTTACCTTCTTCCCAATGAGAACTTTTCAGACTGTGTATTTAAATAGCATCTCCCAGAACTCTACCTCCATCCTGTGCTTTTATTTCTTCACAGTCCTTCGAAACTTTGATATGTTCCATAGTTGCCTGTTTGGTTATCATTCAATTATTTTGACTAGAACATAAATTCTAGGCAGACTGGGACTTTCTTTGTTACTTGTTCTGTCTCCAGAAATCGTAGACATATTTTTTAGATCATTGTATAAATAGGTTTTTAAATTCTTACAATGGGTGACAGACTGGATAAGATAATCTTTAAGGTTAGTACAACAACTAGTCTATGATGTCAATGGGAGTACACATTGAACTGCTTTAGAAGTTCTTTTTGAGATGCACAGGCATCTAACATTGCTGTTTTCCCCTCCAATCTGTTTTCTTCCCTAGTGCCTACATTGGATGATTTTCTGTCTCCCTTCTTCTCTTCTTTTTTAAAATTTTTTATTTTTTAAATTAACATATAATGTATTATTAGCCCCAGGGGTACAGGTCTGTGATTTGCCAGGTTTACACACTTCACAGTACTCACCATAGCACATACCCTCCCCAATGTCCATAACCCCACCACCCTCTCCCTACTTCCTCCCCCCCAGCAACCCTCAGTTTGTTTTGTGAGATTAAGAGTCTCTTGTGGTTTATCTCCCTCCCGATCCCATCTTGTTTCATTTTTTTTCTTTCCTACCTCCTAAACCCCCCATGTTGTCTCTCAAAGTCTACATATCAGGGAGATCATATGATAATAGTCTTTCCCTGATTGACTTACTTCGCTCAGCATAATACCCTCTAGTTCCATCCATGTTGTCGCAAATGGCAAGACTTCATTTTTTTTGATGGCTGCATTGTATTTCATTGTATATATATATACCATATCTTCTCTATCCATTCATCTGTTGATGGATGTCTAGGTTCTTTCCACAGTCTGACTATTGTGGACATTGCTGCTATCCCCTCTTCTCTTAATGAACACTTTCTCCTCCCTCACATCTAAGCTCACTAGTCAGTCACCTCCTTAAATTTTCTGGCCACGTTCTCCTTATATTACTTGATAGTACTGTTTACTATTTCATTATAGCATTGTGATACTTATGATAGTGAAAAAATTATACTTTTACTGGTGTGATTGTTTTTATAGATTTTTTTCCCCCAATTGGGCTGGAAGTTCTGGGAGTCTGTTGGTTCTGTTCCTCAATGTATCAGAGCATCCAGAGTCTGGTACAAGGCCTGATTCACAGCAGGCACTGAATGCCTTCTGGGGACTGAATATGAGATGGAATGAGTGAACCTCTCTTACCCAGACTGTAGTGTTCTCTGATCAGTGATTCTGCATCTCCTACCTCCAGTTACTTCTAGTGGCGATATCTAAAAATGGATACTATCTTTGAAACCCTTGTTAGCCCTTGGTCTCAAAAAATTTTTTTGAGGTTGGGCTAAAGGGTTGAATGGGGAGAAGAATCTTAAATCTGATTAATAAAAGGACTGGGTCACAGGGACTTTTTGATAACACATTATATTAGAGGTTTAAAACTCACAGTCAGCCATTCGGGGTACTCTTTCTATCCATCCCTACAAGACTGTTTGTGAGGCTGTCAAAAACCAGGACTTAGGGATTTTCTTCCAAGACAGTGCTGCACAGAAGCTCTGATCTTGACAAATTCTTTCTGGGAGGCAGTGTCATCTGTTAACACCCAGGGACAATTAGATTTATTTAATAAAAACAGAGTGGTATTAGTAAAGTAGCTTGAAAATGTCCATGGGGTACATTAAAATTGATTTTAAAGTCGGTCAAAGATGTTCTGTACCTAGCCCATTTTTGATGTGTAGGCAAGTAAATTCAGTTACCAAGTGATGTGGTTTAGGGAGGGGGAAAAAAAAGTCTTAGCAATAGGTGAACTGCTAGTCTTATGAAAACTCCAGGTAGGAGATTCCACCCCAGCATCTTAGAATCCTGCAACCTTAGGTGGGAAGAAATTGCCAAATTTACCTTCCTCCCTCCCAGCCTTCTCTTTTTTGCATATTCTTTCTATCCCACGCAGTGCAGGGGTGGAGGAGCCCCGAAGTCAACAGATCTGAGTTCAGATGCTGACTTTGCCACTTACTAGCTGTGTGACCTTGGGCAAGTGAGTTCTCCTTTCTGAGCCATGGGCTCCTTACTTGTAAAAGATCAATCACAGTAAGATTGAAGGCCATGCAGAATTTCAGGGGAATATAACAATGGATGGACGTGGCTCACCTTGTACCTGATGTAAAGAAAATGCACCATAAATGCTGATTGTTATCCTCATTTGGAATGTTTCCTCTATATTACACCTGAGAAAGAAATGAATAACCTTGATCCTTCCTCACAGTCAGCCTTTCCAGGGGGATTTCCCCCAGAAGTCGGATCCTGGTCCTGTAGCTCCTTAGGCATTCGATTCATGTGAGAGCGCTTGCCATTTAACACACAGCTGAAAATGATTTTTACTCTGAGAACTCTCCACTCCTCCCTGTTCCCTGTCTTTTCCTCACCGAAATGGAAATTTAATGTCTGAAGGAAATGTCAGTTATTTCTATATTGATCTTGAGGGACAACTTATTTCTGTTTGAAGGAGCATAGATGTTTGGGCTGGACATCACTGAGAAACGTGAAGAAAGCAACACTAACCCTGTAGGCAAACCACAGGATGGCTTTAAAAATGGATTTTCGTTCTCTCCTCTCATCTGCCAGCTCTCCTGGTTGGGACAGAGGCTTCTTCTTTTCCCAGTGGGGTATTAGGGGAGAAACAATCAGCGCACTGAACTCAGAGAAGGAAGAAAGGAGGAGTAGATGAGACTTGCTTTGAGCTCCAGGTAGATTTATAATGATGGCGATGAGCGAGCCCCCCTGTGCTTGAGTGTTTCTGGTCTCCAGGGGAAGGCTGGGCAGAAGCTGGAAGGCGGAGTTGGTTTTGTAGACTCTTGCTGAATTACTGTTGCAAGTATCTCTGGCATGATGGGGGAATTAGCCTGTGACTTGGGATCAGAGATTGGGATTCATCATGTATTTACCCATTCATTCATTAATTCCAACAAATACGTACCAAAGACTAATGCATACCCACCGCTTTTCTAGACCCTTGAAACTACCATAAATGGTGAGACAGGTTTCCTGCTTTCATGGAGCCGAAAATCGGAAGAGGGAGATACTGTAGATTCTGAGGTGTTCTGTTCCCGGAGATATGCGGATGGTGGGACAGGTTTTCAAGAGGTGTGAAGGGCCTCTTTCAGTGTGTTGGTCATGGAAATGTATCCCTGTTGGCTACTTTGAGAGAAGCCAATCAAATTGAAGCCAGGATCCTGTGGGAATCATGTTTGAAAACACGTTGTTCTCATGAGTAGTTGAGTTTTATGTGGCCAGAGATTTTGAATCATGGAAATTTTTCTTGTCCAGCTGGGGAGGAGAGAATCTGAATGCATTGTTGATGCCTAAGCTCCATGTTCTAAAATAAAAGGTCAGAGAGTGTAAGGACAAGTTAAAGAGGCTGAATTATCCAGCTTAAAAATAAGGAAGTTATGTTTCCCCTTTCTTTTCTTAGAGCACTTCTTTTAGAAAACTTGTAATGTTGAGAAAAGTTGTAACTTGAATTCTTTCTCTGACCTTTGACAGGTAAATCTTTTAAAAAGCCTCTTGGCAGTTTTACAACCCTGGATGGTCTTTCTCAGGGACCTAGGAGGCACTCCTTTGAAATGTTGACATCAAGGGAGAGCACATCCCATTTCCCACTTTCTGTGGGGGCCTAACTTCAATGGGCACCATTTCCAAAGACAAAAGTATTTCCTGTCATACAGATGTGAACAGTTTACTTTTCCGTTGTATAAAGGCAATTAGCTAACACAGGCCATCACCCCAATTACCAGGTAAATTTAGGATAAACCTTGTGACAAATGGTGCTGTCGAGTCCTCTGACTTGGGTGTAATGGGTTGTATCTGCTTGATTGTATGAAAATCTAAGATTGCCTGTTTCAGCAATCTCTTAGTGGCTTGCCTATGCTACATATCCCATTCTGATTTAATGCTTATTCAATAATAAAACTATTTTCTTGCTCTTCCCTCTTCGTGGAGAGGTTTTTCAGTTGGGAGAATATCTTATTTTGAATTATACTCCTCAACAATAGCAAACATAACCCATAACCCATTTGTAGGAGTTTCCAATTGCATTGCAGCCCCACATTTTAACCAGAGAGCTTTGGGTAATTTGTGAAAGTTTGACATACTGTGGTTCATGTTTTTGAAGTAGTTGAGCTCCTTCTTCAAATGAAACCTTATGTGGAACCCAGTGTATTAACCTGAAAAGAGTTGGTGACCTGAAGAGGGACCACAGATTCTTAGCTCTGAGTCCTGCCTCCTCTCTGTCCCCCTTGCTCTGCATCCACTGGGAGCCGATGGGGAGCGGGGAGAATGGAGAGGTTCTGCAGAGTATGGTGGATACATAATACCACCATCTATCTATCTCTCTGTGCCTCATGCCTTCAGCTCATCATGTTGCTCTACTTTCATTAGGTTTCTCCCTTAAACTGGAACATGTTTGATCCAAACTACAACCTGTGTTCTCCTTGCCAGGTTCCAGATGCCTTCCATTCTGAATCACAGTTAGACCTCACACCTTGTGTGTAATAGATTTTTATGTTTGTGAAATACATTTTTGTGAAATAGATTTTTGTTTTCATTCCCATTTTACAGATGACTAAACAGAAGTTTTCCTACACTGTATCATAATTGTATGTCCATTTGTCTGTCTGTCCTACTACATTGTGCTCCTTGAGGACAGGGACACATTTCCTGTCCAGTTTGTCTGGCACTAGTACTGGACAGGCCATAAATATTTATAGAATGAAAAAGTATGCCTGCACACTGTCATGCAACAGGAGAAAAGACAAAGCTAGATGCAAATCCCTATCTGTTTAGTCCTAAGATCTCCGTTTCTTGTTCTTTTATTTTTAACTTCTCTTTTAGAGAGAGAGCAAGTGTGGGTACACATGAGGAAGGGTAAGAGGAAGAGATGGTCTTAAACAGTCTCCACACCCAGAATGAAGCCTGATTCAGGGCGTGATCGCATGACCCTGAGATCATGACCTGAGCCAAAAATCAAGAGTTGGACGCTTAACCGATTGAGCCACCGAGGTGCCCCTGTTCTGTCCTTTTAAGAGACAGCTCTGCAGCTGGTGCCTGAGTTGATGGAGGTGCACAGGGTGTGGGAAGAGGAAAATAAGTATCTTTTTTGCTTAAGCTAAAGCTGATGTATCATGCATTTTTACTGTCCTGTGTTTACTCTATTACTCAGAGTGAATGAGTCCACCACTCAGTAGTGGTAAAGAATGGTGTAGAGAAAATTACATTTACTTTATCCTGCCAGCTTCTGGAAATCACAGAAGTCCTAGGTGTCATCACGGGTGTTTAATCTCCTGAAAATGAGGGTGGCTGCCATCTGCAAATGACACAGCTGGGGACACACTTTTTCCTTTAGTTGACACTAAAGGACCAACTTTGTTCTGGGAAAAGAGACACTGTCATAATAAAAAGGATCTAGATCCATTTGGCTTTCCTGGGAGATAACATTGACAGTTTCAAAGATGTAGTCTCTTAAGGAATATCTCTTTGGGGTGAGACAGGATATTGAATGCAGGTTTGGGGTCTGAGAGGCCTGTGGTAGAATCATGGATCCCCCATTCATCATTTGAATGACACCGATAATGTACCCAACCTCGTAAGGCTTTAGTTTTCCCTTCTGTGAAACAGGGATGATATCACCCATGTCATAAGATAGTTGAGAGTATTACATATGAAGGGGCTGTGAAGGATTCAGCACATTTCCTGGCACATAACAACTTTGACTTGAAGCTTGTTGACTTTTGCCCACTAGCCCTGAGTGAGGATGGTCTGTGCCTGGGCAGAAGAATTGGGTGACACTCCTGCGATGACCAAGGGCATTCCCAGGAGGGGACCAAACCAGTGAAGAATGGGACCAGCACAGGGAGAATCCCAGACAAGGCTCCTTTCCTCACACTTGCTGCTGTGCATGGACAAGGAGCACTTGGGCATTTGCCCTTTGAAAAACGACTGGCAAGGCTGCAGGCTTTTCCTTATAATCACAAAGATGAGAAAAGCCATTTTGGGTCCACCTTAGATGGATTTGATCTCTAATAACTCCTCACAGTGTTTGGACTTTCTGGGGTTTCCTCTCTTTCATAGCCACTTGGGAAAATTCTGCTTCCAAGGCAAGAGTTTTAAAGTAGAAAGAGCATGTGTGGGCATGGGAGCCAAATCCTAGCTCTACTTGTTAATCATGATGTGAGCCTTGAGGAGTCTGTGTATCTCTGGACTCCAGTTTCCCCTTCTGCACAATGTGGATAACAACCCTACCTCATAGCTTATAGATCTGCATGGCCCAGCATGACTGTTTGGAGTCTTTGGCTGTTCACTTGCATGTCCTAGAAAGGACTTATCTTCAGGAAGCCTTGATCAAACATCTTGTATGTACCCAAGCTGTTATACCTACCCCTCACATCCTGATCTTCACCTTGGGCATCTAACCTTCAGGGTGAACTCACTCATGCCAGACCTTGAGCTAAGCCATTTACATGCTTTATCTCATATAATCCTATCACAGACCTTATTATGATAGTAGACACAATTATTAATAAATAATAGCAGGCACAGTTATTATAATGATTGTGCAAATGAGAAACTGAGGCTTAAGAGGCTAAGCCCAAAGTCCCATAGCTGCTGAGGATTGGAATAGTTTTAAAACAAGAAGTGTCCTTTAAGTACATACTTTGCTATACTGGACATTTTAGTTCTCCACCCCCCTCCCCACCAGTGATTTTCCTTGGTTCTGGGTCCCATTCAAATCAAATCTAAAATGTCTACTGGCATTAATTCAGTTTTTGTCTTAAATCTAAATATATGTGTTTCAGAAATAAACTGATTCTAAATATTTGCAGAAGTACCTGGTCACCTTCATAGTATGAATTGTTAGGTTATCTCTGCTCAGGGCAAAGAGTACTTTGATGAATTTACCCTGGAGACCAGGGAGCACACAAATTCTCTTGTCTTTTTCCCACTCAAGGGGAGTCTGGTTTTGGTAGGAGCACTTGAGAGAAATCCTGTGCATCCTTGGGAAAGCCACTTTACCTCTCTGAGATGCTTCTTGATTCTCCTTATACTGTGTTGTCTCATGGTCTTTCCTTCCTTTAAGAGGGAAAGACTTGGAACATATCTCTTATCTCTGTTTCAGGTGGTCCAAGGAAACAAAGACAAACACTCTTCTTCTCACAGAGTAGGGACTAAAACCGAGCATGTATGCAAAGAAAAATGAAAAATGCCTGTTATTTTCTGCAGGCTGGAGAATGATATATACTCCTTGGGGTAACCTACTACTTGGGAATTAGTCATTCCACATCGTGTTCTCTCTGCTGCTTGAAGTGCCTCATTTTAAAAATGTTAAGATTTTTTTCCCTCTCACTTAACTGTAGGAACATTAAATGCACAACTTTATCAAAATGACATAAGATATATGTTTCTGCCAACAGCAACAGGAGAGGATTAATAATTCAAATGGTGATGGGGAAAAGTTCCTCTCAGACATAGGAAGAAGGAAGTTTGATTAGGGATGCTGCTCTTTCTTCAGCCTGAAGCCTATGATTACACATTCAGAGTCCCCTACGTACCAGTGGAAGAGAAAGTTTTAGGTTATGATGGGGAAAAGTTATATTTTATGATATTTTGTTTTGTCTCTTTGAGATCAGGGCTACCTATACACATTTGTTGACTCTACAACTGTAAACATGTTTCAAAAATAATCCTCAGTTATCTGAAGGCTGATGCCTGAATTTGATCAGGACTTACACTTCTAGCTAGTAGCAGACCCTAACACTCTAATCCTGTGAAAGGTGGGAAAACCAACGTTGAAATGAGATAGGGAATGGGAAGTGAATGTGAGACTGTGGATCCCTGAGAGATGAGGGGGAGGGAGAGTAAAGGGTTGTTCTGTGGGGTTAGTGTGGCACACCCAGAAATAGGATTCCATGCTTATAGATGACAAATGGCCTCTTCTACCACCTGGCCAATGAAATGAAGTGTTCATATCCGATGAGAAATTTTTGAGGAAGAGAGTTGCTAAGATTCTGGATGGAGGAATGGAACTGCCTTGATCTTATAAGGAAGAGCATAGGATTTTGTAAAATCTGCTATCATTCTAGCAGGAAGAAGGAATGGATGTTCTGATTTCTCAAAGTCCTTTCTGGTTTGTGATTTATATGTATTAGTAGACTTTCCACAGCTGTTTTGCTTACCATCTTCTTAACCAGGAGTGCCTTTAAGGTTGGTTGGGTGGGTTGGTTAGTGGTTTTTTATTTTTTTGCAGCTAACCAGTCCAATCTCATTTTCCAAAACCACAGAGCATGAGAAATTATGGTAGCTAAGGTGTTGATATCGAGGAGACTCACAGAACTTTCTCATGTAATGACTAAAGGCGGGGTTCCCCTTCAGGGGAAGAGGAAGGAATGGTGAACTTGACCCAGATTTGAGATGATGGGGTGATTCTGGGTGCAGTCTGAGGTTGGCCATTTAGATTAACCCTCTAGCTCCCCAATATCTGGATGGGCCAATCTCGGACTTGTTCAGTGGAATGTAGGCATACCATTTTTAGATTTATTATGTTTCTTCTCTCAAGGACTTTGTAATCACTGCCTCTTTTCCTGGAATTTCTTTCTGTAAGATCTCCTCCTGACTAGTTCTTTCTTGAAATTCATCACTGAGCTCAAATGTAACTTCTTGAGAAAGGACACCTTTTATTATATTAAGTAAAAACCACATTCCCTTTACTCACTATTCATTTATTTTCTTCCTAGTTTTCATAATTTTCTCAAATGACCTTGTTTATTTGTTCATTATTTGTTTCTCCCAACTTGAATGCAAGTTCTTTGTGAAGAGGAACATTGTTCTTTGCGAACAGGAACATTGTTCTTTGCTATCTCTCCAATACCTAGAAGAGCACCAGGTGTGTAATAGGAAAAGAGTAAGGGTATATTGTGTTAATTCATAACCATGAGTTATGAAACATGGAGCCCAGCTCAGAAATCACTGCTTAAGAGGACCGAATGTTTCCTTTCTTAATTATTTAGGAATGTGATTGTAGGGAGCAGGCATGAGAGACAAGGGAATGAAAACTTAAAAAGCGGGAAGGCCACTGAAAAGGTATGTTATTGACTTGGGCCCTGCTAATCAGTTGGTATTTGATTCTGAGAGAGTTTCTGTGGAGCTTGATTTAATGTATCTCAGAACTGCTCATCTGAAAGACAAATGGGAATAATGATACATTGGCAGCTGTGAATCATTCTTGGCTCAACAGTTGTCTAATTGGGCATTAACTCTCTTGCACTCTTGGACTGCACATGAGTAAGTGCTCAGTGGTTCCCTAACAAATGCCCAGGACTTGAAGTGGGAGGTGGGAAGTACTGGCTGAGGTAAAGGACTGTTAGGTTACACTAGTTGAAGGTGGTTGAAGCCTATGAAGTCAGACTTGTAACTGGAGTGCTGGAAAAAGGTGAGGAAGAGAGGATGTATGTAATGCATAGGAAGTACCCATAGGTCATTTCAAACTCCAGACCCTTTGAAAAGTAATTGGTTCATCAAATTCTTTATTTCACCAGTCATCATGTTATAGTTTCATTCTTAGCCAACCATATAGATTAGGTATGAAATTTCAGGTTCATTTCCTAATACTTGTGTTCCCTACCACATCTCCACTTGCTGATTCTGAGCTAATCTTAGCTATGTTGGCTCTCTCAGAACATGGAAATCCAGTTCCCTTTTCTCTGATCATACTGGCAGGGGTGGGAATGGTTCATGACTCTGAACCCATTATTTCTGGGCACCTGTGACAGGCACTGAAATGCAGGCTCATGATTTCCTAAATGTCCTTGCAAAGGTGCAGGTGGATGTTTTGTGTCCCTTTATGCTCATATTTTCTCCTTGGGTCCCTTTGGAGCTTTGCGGATGGCGAGTTTGCAGAAGTATTGTCAAAACAGGTATGGATTCTACATGGGGAGGAAAATTGCAGGATGCAAGTTGCAATATATTTTGACACTGAAGTTTATTGAGTAGAGGTTTTGTTTGTTTGTTTGTTTTTTTCCTTACCTACCTAGATACATGATAAATGAGATAACTTCTTCCGTCTGGTCCCATGGTGGACAATACGATAACCATTCATTGACAGCAAGCAACATGCTATTTCTTTTGGTGTGTGTTTTGTCAGAATATGTTTCCCTGGGAGATTCTCCTGAGTCTCAGATTTTTATTTTCAGAGTATTTTTGTTGATATCCTTAATTCTATCTGAAATATCTGAACTCGCCTGGGGGACCTAGGACCATGTGTGCTGGAAAATGGATGCTTTTTGGAACTTAGAAGGCCCCAGTTGTACTTGTGGATCTGTGATCCAATAACACCCCCCGTTCACCACTCAACAACCACCATTACAGCCTCACACTTGGGATAGGGTCTGACTCATTCATCTGAGCATGACTTAGGATTAGTGAAGTTAGGGATAGCAGTGGACGTAGTTGCATTAGCTCCCCAGTGCCCTTGGGATAATGTTCAGGTATTCTTCTGTGTATAAGTCTTGTCATTTCTAATATTTGTTTATGTAGCCATACATCTAAGTAATACCTTGCTTTCTGACCTGAACTGGGCTACCTGAATTTTCTCAGACTCTCATGTTCTCTCTTTCTTCTGATCCTTTTTTTTCTGCTTGTCTTCACCTGGAAAATTTATCCTCTTCTTCCAACCCATGTTATTGGTTCTCAGATCTCATTTCTTACATTATGCCTTGCTTCCATAGCTTTCATTCTCTCTTTCTCAGATAGCTTTGCTTTGAGGCAGGGCAGTGTCTTAACCATCTGCTTGAACATTAGAGTCTCAGGTGAAAGAAGGCTCGGCTCTAGCGTTCTATCTACTATATAAATTTTAAGTAATGAAAGTCTCATATTCTAGTTCAAGTGTTTACAAACTTCCACTATAAAGTGACAAAGAATATTTTAGGTTTTGTAGAGGCAATATTGTCTCCATCATATATATGTGTACACACACAAACACACGACATACATATGGCATACATATATTTTATATATTTATAAATGTTTTATGTTTTTATTTGTTAATGTATTTATATAGAGAGCATATATTTTATTACTTTATTAATCATATATTATATATCAATATATTATTTATATATTTGTTTCTGTATTTTACTATACAGACCATGGGACACATTTTATCCCTAGGCTGCAGTTTGCTGACCCCTGAGACTCTGGTTATCAGTATTATAAATAATAAAATATCAAAATTTTGAAGGACGTAAGTTCTGCTAAAAAGTGAAATTTCATTTTCATGATCAGTTATCTGATAATATCTCAGTAGCTTGGCTGAAGATGTGGATATTTTCATGATGTTTGGAGAAAATGAGAAATTAAAAGAAAGTATGTTTAATCATATATAAAGCTTTGTGAAAGATTGCTGTTTGAGCTAGATTTAAAGAGTCAACATGACATCCACCTATGATGCTGATGGTCAGCACCTGGTCAGTATATTTAACCAAGGTTCTCTTTTCACTTGGACCTCCAAGTATCCACAACAATTAAAGCAAATAGGCAAGGGGAAATAATTAGCAGTACAGGAAGTGGTAATAGAGGCTGTTCTCACTGTAGAACCATGGCAAAGACAATGAGCTAGTCACAGAATGTCAGTACTGGAATATAACTTAGCAACTCTGGAGAGTGGAGAAAATGAAGCTTGAGTTTTGAGATGTGTAGATAGCTGAGCTGGAACTAGTCCAGGCTATATGATTTATATAGTCCATATAGTCCAGGCTATATGATTTCTGCTCTTGCGTTCCTTATACCCCCACTGTGTTGCTTCCCCTGGCTATCTTAAGTAGTTGGTTTTTTTTTTTTTTTTTAATCTTAAGTAGTTTAAACACTGTTATTAAATCTTTGGATGTTTGATGCATGTCTGCAAATGCCTTCTCTGCTTCACCAACAAAAGCACTGCACCGTTGTGCTTTATCCCACTGCAGTCTCTCTATAGCAGGTTTGTTCCAAAGCCAGGCTGTTCTCTTCTGACCTGGAGGTGCTCCACTGACACTTGTCTTGGTAGAGTGGACCCTGCCAAACTGTGTGTCCCCTGAGAAGAGTGACATCTGGGCTGTGGTTCTGATATCAAAGAATCTACAGATGGCTACTCATAGTTTTGGCCTTTTCTCCTTGATATGCCTGCTCTACCATATTGTGACTTAATTAATAATGTCACTCACCATAATGCACTCATTAAAGCGAGGCCAGCATCTGATTGTGTGATAGATTATACCGGATTCACATTGCCCCACACATTAATCTTGCATATTGAGAATAATCAAATAACTGAAGCTGTCTTGGGGGGAAGTTTTGATGCTTCTCCAAACAAAGCAGCAGCAAGGTACAATGGGGAGAGGAAGAGGGGTCAAGAGATTAAAGCTCTCAGCTAGGCAAATGACAGAGGCATAATGTTTGGAGACATAGACCATGCCACTAGATAGTGTGGATCCATGTTGTTAACTCCATCAATGTGGGTGACTTGGTTGACAGGATATTCTTGCCAGGGGAATATTTGGTGTGCTTGGAGGACATCTGTATACTTCTCTTTCAGGAACAGTGTTATTTGGTTGGCTGTAAGGCGAATGAAGGCTTTTTTTTTCTTTTAATGATAGGATATCTATTTTTGGTTTGTCCTAATAAAATTGATTTTAATTACATTATGGCTCTATTTTCAATGTCTTGTGTTCTCTAAAATTTATCTGTATTATTTATTTAAATGTACCTTTATACTTTATACTTCCTCTGCAGGTACATTCTGTTTTTCGTTTTTGTTTTCATTGGGTGGTGGTGGTGGTGGTGGTGTGTGTGTGTGTGTGTGTGTGTGTGTGTAATACTCACCCCTGCTATTAATCTGACTAACTCCTCCTAATGCTTCATGGTCCATGTGAGATACCACATCCTTCAGGAACCTTTTCCAATCTTCCAAAATAGGATTCGGTATTCTTCTTAGGTACTCTGTCTTTCTCCTCACCAAAGCTCCATTACACTGTACTGGAAATGCTTCTTTACTCACCTATCTGCCTAGCCAAACTCTGGAGGCAGACACCACTCTTGGTTTTTCATGGTGATATCCTGGCATTTAGGTAGTAGGTACTCAATAAATATTACTTGAGTGCTTACCTCATAAAAGTTCTTCATACATCCAATTACTAGAATTACTTATTTGAAGCATTTTAAAGAGGGGCACTGTAAGTTTCTGGCTTTGGCCATTACATGAGTGTAGCTCCCTTAGATGGCAGGGCAAGTTCTGTTCCTCTTCCACCTCCACCTCTCCCCAGGCCTATTGTGAATTTAAATTTCAGAGACTAAGTGAACAACCAACCTTCACTCTCAGTAAGTGCATCCACATTTTTTTTCAAGTGTGGATACGATGCTGCCAAGAAAGGTTTTTAGATCAACTCCCACGAGTTTTAATTTCAATTCATTTGGACTATGTGAGATGTATACTGTATTTTATGTTAAATAGAGTTTTTACCACTTGTTTGAGTTCTTTGGAAAGAAGATGTTCCCTAAATGCAAAGCAGGCAGAAGAGCAGAATTTACATTTTAATGCATTACTTTATTCCTTTAGTAAAAACTCTCTGGGGATCAGTAAACCTCAGACATGAACTGGTATTGACATTGGGGCTTCCATAAGGTACTGCTGAGCAGAGGTGTTTATTGCCTCTGTGTCAGGTGATAAGTTGTCTCATCGTCCATTCTGGACATGTGGAATCAGTTAAATTACATCATCCACGAGCCCTTCTCAGATCACTTGTTTGTATTTTCCTGCTATCTACCACCTTGTGTAATAACCGTAAGATCTGATCAATCAGTCAACACGTAGTTCCAGAAGGCAGACCTGCCTGGATCTTTGCTACAAGCCACAGGGGAGACAGATGAAATATGAAGTATGATTCTTAGCCATAGAGAAGTTAGAATTTAATTGAGAGATAAATAATTAAATAATTAGGAAATACTATAGGATAGGATATGTTGTAGGATATTCCTTCAGCAAGTATTATCAATATCTATTATCTGTCAGGCACTGTACTAGGAGCTAGAGCTACAGTGGTAAATAAGAAAGATTTCCTACCTTCATGGAGTTTATAAAAGAGTGGAGAAAACCAGAAAATAAGTACACATAGAAATTAAAAAGATAATTTCTGATAGCTTTCAGTGCTAAGAAGAAAATAAGACAGAATGATATGATATATATTAATGGGACATAGGTGTTGGAGGATGGGAGAAGTGTTCCTTGAGATTGGGTGGTCCAGTAGACTTGACAAAGAAGGTTATGAAAGATGTGTTGAGTTACAAGAAGCAGCCCACCATGCAGAGATTCGAGGAACATATTCCAGGCAGAGGGAACAGTAAGGACCCATCCTTAATTAAGGAATGAGCTTGGTATGTTTAAGAAATAGAAAAAAGGCCCATTGTATCCAGGGCAAAATAAAGGAGGAGGAGCAGTCTGGTGGAGTGACTGAATGGGGGCTGTGGCCTGCTGTGGGTGGTACAGACAGCAGAGTCTGCCAGAGTTTAAAGAAATAAGACTTCACGAGAGCTGGAGCAATCATTAAAGACATTATGAGGGTGATGGAGATTACATGAGGCTTTGTAAAATGAGTCCAATTAAAGGGAAAGGGAAGAAGAAAAGCACTAGTGGCAAGGGAATATCATTTTCAAATGCCTGGGGACATGTTAGCTTTATTCTCTGTAATATTTCTGTATTTTCATTTGCTACTTGCTGGACTAAGGTACACTCCATTATTATAGCTTTTCAGAGATGGGTTATGCATTTAATTTTTAAAATACTTAAATGGCTGTACTTTCTATTTTTATATTTTGAATAGTTAATACTAGGACATAGAATTCAAAGTGGAAAAAAAAAGTGAAACCTGTTCCTTTCACCTCATCCCAAAGACAACCAATTCTCCCATCCTAGAGAAAATAATTAATGCTGAGTGGTGCATTCTTATACAATGTTTTTCCCACCTGGTGCTTCATTTCTTGAGCCTCCCATTCTGAGATTTATTGAATGTTTAGGACTTTATTTAACTGTGGTTTCATGGAAAGCCTCTCTGTCTTTTGTTGTTGTTTTTAAAGATATTTTGTCACTCATACATTTTTAATATTAGATTGTGTATAGACCACTGTCCAGATGGTTAGAAGGATATGTAGCAAAACAGTGCAGTTATAAGGAAACCTCTTCAGTTTTCAAGTGCATAGGGATTCACTGGTTAAATGCTGATGACTATAAATTCTTTGAAAAGAAACAGTGTGAATTAATGGAGACATCCTTAGATCAGGCATCAAGTGATATGAGTTCGAGCTGGGCCTCTCTCCTTAAGTATTGTCATCACATTGTGTATATTACCCAACTCTGGTATTGCCTTTACATGGTGAGAAGGTAGTCCTTTCCATCTTTAATGTTGTAAGACTTTAGCTGAAAACCAAAGTTTGGCTCCAAGGGTACTCTGCTTACTTTGTATGTGGAATTTAGTTACCTCAAGGGAGTCACGCAGGCATATGCCGATTTAAGAGACAAAGGGCTTAACTAAGGGTTTACATAGGAACTTAAATGTGTTTGTTTTTTTCCCCTAGGGTTGAGGGTGGCATATATAAGAGCAACATTTAAGTTAAATTTGTTCAGGTTTGATGATACAACAAATTATATAATTTTATTAATATATTTGATAATTCATATTACCTAGTGGAGTGTGATTTACAAAGTAGCTGCTACATGAATATCTATTAATTTATTGTGTATTGTTGCTAATTCACGTAAAACAGTCTTGAGGAAGACAATGAATTATCAAGCTATGTCCCTGATCTATGTCCCTGGCAGGGAACTTACCACTCAAAATGAGGTAGCTTGCTGAGTTGATTGAGACAAACCAGGCATTCACTTTTGTTTGGGCTGCTCCCAGGAGGAATAGTATTATAAAGTAACAGCAATGAGCACTTCCTTGAATGCATTGTTTTGTTTTCAGAGATTGAAGCTCCTTTTTAAAAATGATCATATCAAGTGCTCATGTTATTTCAACAAGAATTAAGGATTTACTCTGAGATATTTAGGTAATAGAGAGACAGAGCGCCTGTATCTCTGGTGAGATATATAAACTATGCATATAATGCCAATAAAAGACAAAATATTAAGTACCAAGAAAGAGGGAGATGTTCAGAGAAAGGAAAGATAGTTTAATGTTTGCAGAAGATCTGAAAAGCTTTTATGAAGGATTCATGAAGGTGGCATTTGAGTTGGGCCCTGAAGGGTACAATATCATTTATGGCCTAAATATAAATAATTCCACTTCTAGAGAATAGTTCAGTGGATGAATTTCCATGAATGGAAATGTAAAATGCAATAGTCCTGTGGTACTATCTGTACTTACAGGCCAAGAGTTCTTGGTAAGAGGAGAAAAGTCCTACATTATTTACTACCATGTGTTACAGGAATAAAAAATGTATGAGTTGCAAAAATTTGATGGCTGAGATTTCTTGTCACTAAAGTGAATTGGTTTCCAAAGGATCCTATCAGACAGGGTGGTCACTTTGCATTTTCCCTCCCCTACAGTGTTGCCCAGGCAACTATCTCCTCTGATGGAAGATGCCATTAGAGCAACACTTCCAAAAGCATTTTTTGCAAACTGTAGTGCTTCAAGATACTCCTGAAGAACAACAAGAAGAAAAAGAGTGAAAAAAAAAATAGGCAAATAACTCAGGGCAATAATAAGACTATATTTCTTCATAGGCACTTAGAATGCATATTTATCTTCTTAAAGACTCCAAAAAGTCCAGCAGGAATGGAATCTGTCTAACTTTAGTAAATGTGGCATTTTCCAATCCAATTTTATTGAACAACAAGTTATTAAAATTTGAAATACATTTATTGAGGTAAACTTTACATGCAGGGTAATATACACACTGTAAGTGTATAATTTAATATGTTTTAATAAACATACATATGTGTAACCACCACCCAAATCAAGATGTAGAACATTCCTATTATCACCCCAAATTCCCCCTTACTCTGTTCTAGTAAATACCCACCCCCCATTGAAAACTATTTTGTTTTCTGGCATCACAGACGATTTTGTTAGCTCTTACATTTAGATAAATGTATTAGGTATTATGAAATGTTAGTTTCTACCTTATTTTGCTCAAACATATGTTCTGGGGGTTCATCCATGTTATTGAATTTACATATCATTTTATTTGCTAGAGAAGTATTCGATTGTATGAATATACCACCAGTTGGTTATTTATTTTCCTATTGATGAAGATTTACATGGTCTTCAGTTTTAGATATTATGAATAAGGTAGTTAAAATTTTTAAAATTTCATTGTAGTTAATATACAGTGTTTTATTAGTTTCAGGTATACAGTATAGTGATTCATTAATTCCATATATTACTCAGTTGTCATTAGGATAAGTGTACTCTTAATCCGCTTCACCTATTTTACCCATCCTCCCACCAACCTCCCTTCTGGTAACTGTCTGATCTCTATACTTAATAGTCTGGTTTTTGTTGTGTTTTGTTTTGTTTTTGGTTTGTCTTTTTTCCCTTTTGTTTGTTTTGTTTCTTAAATTCCACCATATGAGCGAAATACTGTATGAATGTAATCATATGGTATTGGTCTTTCTCTGACTGACTTTATTTAGCCTTATATTCTCCAGATCCAGTAGTTTTAAATATCGTGGAACTAATTTTGTGTGTGTGTGTGTTGTGTGAACTCAGGTTTTCACTGATATTAGGTAAATGTCTTCAAAGGAAGTTGATCAGGTGCATCCAGTTTTACATTTTCTATAACAAATTTCCAAGGATCATTTGTTTTACACCTCACCTACCCACATTTTGTATTGTCAGTCTTGTCAAGCTTATCCATTCCACTGAGTGTAAAATGAAACATTGTTGTGGTTTTCATTTTCATTTACTTGAATGTTAATGATCTTGAGTATCTTCTCAAGTGCATATGGCCATTTATAAATTTTCTTTTATGAAGTGTGTTTTAAGTTTTAAATCATATTCTTTTTCATTTTATTAATGATTTGTAATAGTTCATTATATATTCTGGATTCAAATACATAAATTTAGCTAGTCTATGTCCCCTGAGAAATTTTTAGGCTGTCAAGGAAATCACTGTAGGAAATGTTTACTTCCCCAAATATTACAAAGCTAATAGTTACCATTAAATATGATACTTACTATAGGCATTTTATTGATATTCTTCATCAGATTGAGTAGTTTTTCCTTTATTCAGTTTTCTGAGTTTTTTTTTTTAAATCATGAATGGACATGGAATTTTGTCAGATATTTATTTTATGTCTTTTGATATAATAGTATGGTTTTTCTACTTTATGCTTTTCTTGGGCAATTTACATTGGTTTATTTTTCAGGTAATAAACTAATCCTCATTTCTAGTTAAAACAAACTGGGTTAAAGTATACCTATCAATAAGAACCACAAAACCACCAGGGCCAGGAACTATATCACATAGAATTCCTGTCTTTTTTTCCTCGTGATTCTTTAGTCTTTCAATTTCAATTAAAATTTTTTTTCTCTTTCCTTTTTCAAACAATACCTTATATTAAACTCTTTTTTAAAAATCTCTTTAAATTTTCATTTTACAGTTATATTCTACCCCTTCATTGAATTTAATTTTATTTTTGTATATATATAAGTTTTTCCTTTCTTTACAATTTTGGGATGCAGTTTCTTTTAACAGAACAAAATACATCCAAAATTTAGTGTATGGCTCTGTTGTATTCATCTGTCTGATGATACTCTCTTTCCTTTCCTTTTCTTTTTTGGGAGGGGGAGGGTTGTTTTCTTTTGTTTTATGCTCCTTGTTTTTTGTTTTTTGTTTTTTTTGAAATATTTTTAAATTTACCTTTCTACAGTTACATTCTATCCTTTCATTGTATTTAATTTTATTTTTGTACACATGTAAGTTTTAACTTATTTACAATTTTGGGATCTATTTTTCTAACAAACAAATGAAAATACACACGGGATTCAGAGTATTGCTCTATTATGTTCACCTGCCTGATTACATTCTCTTTCTTTTTGTAAAAATTTCTTTTTTCTGTTTCAGATCTCTTCTGATTTGTTTAGTGTTTATTTCTCTGGGGTCATTGTTGCCATTTTACTATTTTGTTCTCTCATTCACCTATTCTTCTCTGGACAGAATGACAAGGTGGAAAAACTCACCTCAAAAAAGAGAACAAGTGGTAGTACTGACTGCCAGGACACTAATCAGTATAGACATAAGTAAGATGTCAGAACTAGGGTTAAGAATGACAATTATGAAGATACTAGGTAGGCTTGAAAAAAGCATAGAAGACACTAGCAAATCCCTTTGTGGAGAAATAAAAGAACTAAAATCTAACCAAGTCAAAATAAAAAAGGCTATAGATGAGATGCAAAAAAAAAAAAAAATGGAGTCTCTAACTGCTGGCATAAATGAAGCAGGAGAGAGAGAATTTGTGATATAGAAAACAAAAGGATGGAGAATAAAGAACCTGAGAAAAAGACAAACTACTGGATCATGAGGGAAGAAATCAAGAGATAAGTGACACCAAAAAGTGAAACAATATTAGAATAACTGGAATCCCAGAAGTAGAGGTAAGAGAAAGAGGGCAGAATATATATTGGAGCAAATTATAGTGGGCAACTTCCCAAATCTGGGGAAAGAAACATGCATCCAAGTCCAGGAGGCACAGAGAGCTCCCCTCAAATTCAATAAAAATAGGTCCACATCCCAACATATAATAGTGAAACTTGCAAATCTCAGAGAAGGGAAAATCCTGAAAGCAGCTCAGGAGAAGAGGTACATAACCTACAAGGGTAGAAACATTAGACTGGTAGCAGACCTATCCACGAAGACCTGGCAGGCCAGAAAGGACTGGTGTGATATAGTCAGAGTGCTAAATGAGAAAAATATGCAGGCAAGAATACTTTATCCAGCTAGGATGTCATTCAAAATAGAAGGAGTGATAAAAAGCTTCCAGGACAAACAGAAACTAAACAGAAACTTTGTGATCACCAAACCAGCCCTACAAAAAATATTAAAAGGGATCCTCAAAGCAAAGAGAGAGCCCAAAAGTAACATGGACCAGAAAGGGACAGAGACAATATATAGTAACAGTCACCTTATAGGCAATACAAAACACTAAATTCATATCTTTCAATAGTTACTCTGAATCTAAATGGGCTAAATGTGTCAATCAAAAGACAGAGGGTATCAGAATGAGAAAAAAGCAGGAACCATTGATATGCTTTCTGCAAGAGATTCATTTTAGACTCAAAGACCCCTCCAGATTGAAAGTCAGGGTGTGGAAAACCATTTATCTTGCTAATAGACAATGAAAGAAAGCTGGGGTGGAAATTGTTTTATCAGCCAAAGTAGATTTTAAACTAAAGACTGTAATAAGAGATGAGGAAGGACACTATATCATATTTAAAGGGTCTATCCTACAAGAAGATCTAACAATTGTAAATATTTATGCCCCTAACACGGGAGCAGCCAATTATATAAGTCAATTAATAATAAAGTCAAAGAAACACATCAATAATAGTAGGGGAGCTTAACACCCCATTCACTGCAATGAACAGATTATCGAAGCAGAAGATCAGCAAGGAAAAAGGGCTTTTGAATGACACACTGGACGCAATGAACTTCACAGATATATTGAAAACATTTCATCCTAAGGCAACAGAATACACATGCTTCTCTAGAGCACATGAAACATTCTCCAGAATGGATCACATCCTCAGTCACAAATCAGTTCTCAACAGATTCCAAAAGATTAGGATTATTCCCTGCATATTTTTTGACCAAAATGCTTAGAAACTGGAACTCAATCACAAGAGGAAATTTGGAACGAAACTCAAATACATGGAGGCTAAAGATCCTACTACTAAAGAATGAATGGGTCAACCAGGAAATTAAAGAAGAATTGAAAAAAATTTATGGAAACAAATGAAAACAAAAACACAACTGTTAAAAATCTTTGGGACACAGCCAAGGTGGTCCTAAGAGGACCACCATTCTTTCTCAAGAAACAAGAAAGGTCTCAAATGCACAACCTAACCTTACACCTAAACCAGCTGGAGAAAGAACAGCAAATAAAGCCTAAGCCCAGCAGGAGAAGGGACAAAATAAAGATTAGAGCAGAAATAAATGAAATAGAAACCAAAAGAATAGTAGAACAGATTAACGAAACTAGGAGATGGTATTTTGAAAGAACTAATAAGACTGATAAACCCCTGGCCAGACTTATCAAAAGAAAAGAGAAAGGTTCCAAATAAATAAAATCATGGATGAAAGTGGAGAGGTCACAACCAACACCAAAGAACTTCAAACAATTATAAGGACATATTATAAGAAACTACATGCCAACAAATTAGGCAATCTGGAAGAGATGGATGTATTCCTAGAGATGCATAAACTCCCAAAACTGAACCAAGAAGAAATAGAAAACCTGAACAGACCCATAATCAGCAAGGAAAATGAAGCAGTAATCAAAAATCTCTCAACAAACAAGAGCACAGGGCCGGATATCTTTCCAGGGGAATTCTACCAAACATTTAAAGAAGAATTAATACCTATTCTTCTGAAGCTGTTTTGAAAAGCAGAAATGGAAGTAAAACTTCCAAAGTCTTTGTATGAGGCCAGTATGAGGCCAGCGTTCGTTTGATCCCAAAACCAGACAAAGACCCCACCAAAAAGGAGAATTACAGACCAATATCCCTGATGAACATAGATGAAAAATTCTCACAAAATACTAGCTAACAGGATCCAACAGTACATTAAAAGGATTATTCACCACAAGCAAGTGGCATTTATTCCTGGGATACAAGGGTGGTTCAACATCCACAAGTTGATTAGTATGTTACTATACCTTAATAAAAGAAAGGACAAGAACCATATGATCCTCTCAGTAGATGCAGAAAAAGTACAGCATACTTTTTTTTTTTTAATTTTTAAGACTTTTTAAAATTTATTTGATAGAGATCACAGGCAGAGAGGCACAGAGAGAGAGAGAGGAAGGGAAGCAGGCTCCCCAATGAGCAGAGAGCCCGATGTGGGGCTCGATCCCAGAACCCTGGGATCATGACCTGAGCCGAAGGCAGAGGCTTTAACCCACTGAGCCACCCAGGCACCCCACAGCATACTTTCTTGATTAAAACTCTTTACAGTATAGGGATAGAGGGTACATATATAATGGAATACTACTCAGGTATCAAAAAATGAAATCTTGCCATTTGCAATGACATGGATGAAACCAAAGGGTATTATGTTAAATGAAATGAGTCTACCAGGGAAAGACAATTGTCACAGGATCTCACTGATATGTGGAATTTGAAAAACAAGGCAGAGGATCATAGGGGAAGAGAGGAAGAAATAAAACACGACAAAACCAGAGAGGGAGCCAAACCATAAGAGACTCTTAATCACAGGAAATAAACTGAGGGTTGCTGGAGAGGGAGGGTAGTAGGGGAATGGGGTAACTGGGTGATAGTAAGGAGGGCCTGTGATGTAATGATTATTAGGTATTATATAAGACTGATGACTCACTGATCTCTACCTCTGAAACCAATAATATATCATATGTTAATTAATTTAATTTAAATTTTAAAAAGGAAAAAAATACAAATTTAAAAAGGAATTCAGATTCCATTGGGGGAGACAAGCAAAAAATATGTAAACAAATTACTGAATAACACAATTCTTTGAAGAGAGTGAAACTATGGCAATATATATTGGGTTGGAAGTATGTACAATTTTGCACAGAGTGGTCAAGGAAAACTTTTCTGAGCAGTTGACATTTCATCACTGACCTAGATAATGTGAAAAAACCATCATATGAAGATTTCTGAGCAAGAAATTTCCAGGTAGAAGAAATATTTGAAGAAAGATCTTTAAGTAGGAAAGTTCTAATATTAGCTTGTGTGGCTGGATTCCGGTGGATGGGGGACCACTGATAGATAGCTTTCTGTGAAAAATGTTCTAATAAGACTAGCTTGCCAGGTATGGCTTTTGTTAGCCTTTTGATTCTTGTCCACACTCCAGCCCGCTAAATCAAAAAACGTATTTCAGTAAAGTAAGCAACATTAGGAATGTCATTTTTTGGGGAGCATTTCATTGAGACTGTTAAATTCTACCAAATGAAACATCTATGGATATATCTCTTTCTGAGTCATCCATGAGTCCTCATTTGTTGGAAGAAAGAGGAGACAAGATTGGTGACTGAGCATGGCGTGCTGCTTTATGGGGCACAGAGATAGGCTGTGGTTTGTGAGAATGTAGATACAACAGGACTGGTCAGGGTATGTTAGCAGCCTAAGAACTGTGGAACAAGATGATGAAACAAATTATAATGGATTTTTTTTTTTGTCCTGGTGCATTACTTGACATAATTTAAAGACAGAATCCTACTGTCAGGAGTTGTCAAATTCTCTCAACAATGCTGTGACAATTGAACTTCTCTGTTACCTTCCAGACTGTCACTTAATTTTCTGGGAGTGGGGGGTTTGATAAATTACATGTTTGTCAACTAAGCAACACTCCAAATTCTTGTTGTTTTTTCCCTCCACTATATTTTCTCATGTCAGAATTTTCTGTGGGAAACAATTGGACTTATTCTGAAGGCATAAATGTGCACGTAAATCAGAATTGGATACACAAATACAGAGCTATTAGTGTCATGGGGGACCTGTTCTGGTTATTTATGCTCAGGTTACTCCTTGGAAACAAGAATAAACTGAGGGAATTTGTGGATGGAAAACATCACAAAAACCTGTTCTAATAATTGTGAAACATATGTACTCTCACAGTTTTATTAAAATTTTTTTCTCCTACTCTGTCCTCAACATATCCACATAAGTTAATCTAGGTAAAGTCTGCTCAAGTAAATTGAAGTAGAGAGGTGAGGTAAATCATACACATATTTTAGAAATAGTAAAAGTACTATTTAGGGGAAACAAAACAAAACAAAACACTGATTTTGGCCTGGCTATCTAGAGGGCTTTTTCTTTTCTTTTCTTTCTTTTTTTTTTTTTTTTTTATACCACCCATATTTATCAGAGAACCACTTACTTATTCTTTGTCAGGCTAATTTTTTTTATGACTTAACTGTTTTGGGGGTTTGGTATATCCTGTCAGATTTCCCAGGCCTGGTGGATTTTCCTTGATCCCAGAAAATTCACTGTAACAAGGCTTTGAAAGATCACCCTATCCTATAGTCCTGTTTAGGCCCAAATACTGAAACCTTTGATCAAGGCCACTCCATAAAGCAGTGGTAGCAAAAGACCAGGCATTTCCAGCCCAGCGCTTTGTTTCCCATCCTAGAACAACTCCATCCAAATATTTTTATGGTCTCATTTGGATTTGGTTATTCAGATACATTCTTGCTGCTGCATGCTGAGCCTGAGTACAGCAAGCACACAGGTTCTTAGTCTCAAATTGGGTTAAAGGCCCCCTTCACAGATTTCTCTCTGTATACCCACATGTGAGTCTAGGGACAGTTGGCTCTATGTGTAAGTCACTATTATGTGTAAATGGTTCAGCTTAGATTTCTCCAGAAAGGTAGCATGAGTCCATCGGTAAAAATCTTTTCAGATGATGCTGTGTAGTCCAGCAATTTTATGTTTCCTTCCTATATTTATTTACCACTGACAGGTCCTTCACTAATACTTGCTTTGGGAATTTTCAGAAAAGCCTTTTTAGAGGACTTTCAGTTTGGTGGATTGTAGTCAGGTGATTAGGGTATACAGAGAATAAAAAAACAGGCAGAACTTTAACCACATGGTAATTGGTATCTATGAAATATTATACAATTTGGTGACATCCAAGTGTTGTCTGTAAATGCCATCAAATTTCAGTTTTAGACAAATACCTAAAAGGTTTAACTCTCCTCTCCAGGAACTATTCCTCTCTTCTATCTGTAGTCTTTCTGGAGATAGAGACTGGTTAACTAATGTACTGTTTACTCTTTTTGTTTCATTTGTTCAACATTCAGCAAACATTTATTGAGTACTGCTGAGTATTTGACACTAAGAAGCCAAGGACTGAGCAGAAGATAATAGCACAAATTCCTTGTCCTTAGGAAGCTGGCATTCTGGTCAGGGATCAGGGAAGTAACACAAGAAAAATATGATAAAGTATTGAAAGGCAAAATAGTTACATAAATACATAACTTCTTTTAGTATGGATCTTGGCATGGATTGTTTAGAGCTTGGTAAATTATCCATTTGCTAGAAATTGGAATCCAATAGCTGTAATGGATCCCCCAGATGCCAAAAATCTAATCAAATCATCACCAGAATCCAGAAACTTAAAGGGCTGTAGAAAGAGATAGCATTTGAATTGGGGTATTGACAGAATACTTCTCTTTACATTTATTTCAAGCCAAATAATTTTCCTTCCAGTTTTGTTTACATTTGGTACTTGTATCAAGCTCTTATTTTCTTCTGATAACCCATTAACTTAAAAGTAGCTCTTATGAAGCAATAGTGACTTTTCCATTATTGAGTATCTGTTTCAAAGTCATTTAATCTTCCAAGCAGAATTTGTTGTGTGAAGTTTTCTGCAGCCAAGAATAATTTATTTGCAAATGTAGCAATAGCACACAATCAGCCAAACAAGATTGAGTTTTTTTCTCCAAATAATATTCTACTGAAAGTTTAAATGTTTCTGGTCTGTTTCATTAGAATTTGAATAGGTATGTGCAGCTACTGAAAATGTTCTCTGATAGTGAAATATTGTTTGGGTAACAGAATCCTGTAAACATAAAACCTCCTTTGAGAATAACCAACACATTCAAATGTTCTACTCAAGACAAATATTATTTGGAAGGCAACACTGCTTAAATGAAAGAATATGATTCAGATTATGATTATATACTTTTTACTAAAGAACTAATTAATTTGAAAATGTAGGTACAAAGAAAAATACATATTCTTGTATAATTCAAAATTATTAAATTGTTACAAATTATTAACAATCCTCTTCACTCTGCTTTAGCAGTGTTACTCAAAAAAGTTGTAAAAATATTAAAAATAGAAGGAAATTTTTTTTAAAAAAGATTTTATTTATTTGACAGACCGATCACAAGCAGGCAGAGAGACAGGCAGAGAGAGGAGGAAGCAGGCTCCCTGCCGAGCAGAGAGCCCGATGCGGGGCTTGATCCCAGGACCCTGGGATCATGACCTGAGCCGAAGGCAGAGGCTTTAACCCACTGAGCCACCCAGGCACCCCTGAAGGAAAATTTCTAAATGACTTATAAGGTCATAAGCTCTGTCATAACACTCACACAATTAGCATAAATGAAACTTAAAAGTTTACCTATGAATATGTCATAACACTTAAGTAGTTTGCTTATTTTGCATGGCTAGTCCTTCAATAGGTGCTATGAGATTGATTTTACTTGCTATCAAATATAGAGAAGCTGTCACAGTAAGCTTGTAACAAGTAAAAAACTGGAAGCAACAGTTGCCCTAATTTGGATGTTAATACAGTTGACCCTTGAACAAATGGGGGTTAGAGACAGGGCTTAGGGGCACTGATACCCCACACAGTCAAAAATCCACATGTAACTTTTGAGTTCCCCCAAACTTAATTAGTAATAGCCTACAGTTAACCATAAGCCTTACTGATAACATGTATTTATTGAAAAAAAAAAATCCATGTGAAGTGGACCCATGCATTTAAAACCCTTGTTCAAGGGCCAAATGTACATTTATTTTGGGGACCTTGAGTTATTCAATCTCTAGAACTTTGATCCATATCATGAGTATTAACAATGATAACCAGTTAACAATGTCAACCTGGGAATATATTCCCTGTTCTTATGGTGATAATATGTTTGTGCTGAATTAGCCATCTCCTTTTCTCTGGTTCTTCTTGAGTTCATGATGTGTACCTACAATCAATAATGGAGGAATTATTTATTTGAAGAACTAACTGATTTCTCTGGTGGAAGGAAAAAACCAGATCCACATCTTTGAATGTTATAAATGAAGGTCTAAAGATTTAAATTAAGAGGAGAAGAGTTTGAAGAAGGTTGACACTTGGTATGGTTTTGAAACAGATAAAATTAAATTTATCATGATCTATTTAGGCAGATGCTGACTTCCAGGCATCAAGCACTGCCCATGTCTTAGTCTATTCCTTTTGCTATAGTCAAGAAAAGCACATAAATGAGAATATCTTTGAAGTTTTTTTTGCTCAGGATTTATCACTGATACATCATGAGAACAAGCATGATTATGTCTATTTTCATGGTTTTCTTGGTGTCACAAAAGTAGTTAGTAAGACTGTGTTCACCATATGACTCTCATTTTTTTCCCCTTTGTCACAGATCCTTGACCTAGAGCAGTTAGGATTTCCTTTGGCAGAATTTTTTTCTATTGATAATTTATCCAACCACTTCAAAAATATTACTTATTGCATATTAATATGAGGCTCTGGGTCATGCTTTGAGGACACAAACCTGAGCAATCAAACTTGCTTTTAGGGAATCAGGACATTAAGACAAGAGAGTGAATCACAGCAGCAATGTGATGAGGTTGTGATGGTGGTATGAATGTGACTTTTTTGAAATATATAATAGAAAAAGCTTACCTATGCCTGAAGATATCAGAGAAGGTGTCCCTTCTCTATGTGAGCTGAAACTTGAAGGATAGATAGAATCCAGAAGATGATCAGATCTCCCAGTGTCTCCCTTCCCATCCTCCATTTCTTTTTTCTTGTAAAAAACTTCAATATTCACCATGTCAACACATTAGCATTCCTAGAAGGTAATTCCCTGCTTGGCTTTCCGTCCTTTCTTCATTTAACATATATTTATTAGGCATTTAAAGTACGCCCAGCTCTATACTAGGCGCAGAGAACAAGAGCAAATGATTCAGACATGGACCCATTCTTGTGGAATGTATGTTCCAGTGAAGAAGCTGACCATAAATATAACCTAAGTATCGATTTAATCCTGATTGTGTTGAGCATACTGCATGAGGGTTACAAAGTGTTCTGAGTCCATGTAATAGGGGACCTGGGAAAATCTGGGGGGTGGTGGCCAAAGAAATCCCCTGGGAAGCTAAGTTTTCTGTTCAAATCTGAAGCATGACTTGGAATTTTTTAGACACAATGTGGGGAGGAAGGTGAATGGGAGCTTGCTTTCCTCACAAGAGGGCAGCTTGAGCGAAGTCTCCAGAAACATAATGAAGGCCAGCCACTGTAAGCCAGGCCTCAGAAAAGATGTTAAAGAGTGATTGAAGAAGGATCCATACCAGGGCCAGTATTAGGAGGAGCCCTGTGGGTTATTTTATTATTTCACTTCACTTGGCTTCGCTCTGCTCTACTCTGCTCCACCTCACCTCACCTCATCTCACCTCATTTTATGTAATCTCCACACCCAACCTGGGGTTTGAACTCAGGACCCCAATATCAAGAATCACATGTTCTTAACAACTGACCCTGCCAGGCACCCCATCTTGTGGGTCATTTTAGAAAAGAGCTGGACAAACGGGGAAAAGCCAAAGATTTTAAGGGTTGTGGCGGGGGGGTGGGGGGTAGGAAAGACAGAATGAGATCTTCAATCTGCGGGTAAAAGATAGACTTCTGGCTATTGTTCAGAGATTTGATGAAAGGAAAATTCTTCTGGGGCCATTTACCCACTAGTCTGCATTCCTTAAGGAATGTTGAATACAAAATTAAGTGGATAAAGTCTCAACAGAGACCAGAGCTTTGTTTCTGGCATCTGGCTCTAGCTAGCTCTTCTAAGAGATTCAGTAGTCAACAGAAGACACCCATTGGGGCAGGCATCTTTGAGAAACAGCATGAAAATTGTATGAGACTTCATCTCCAACCTCATTTAGAAAGCACTTAGAATTGCTTTTGTAACAGAGTAAACCAAACTATCTCTGTGTTCCTGCTTTTCCTTTTAAGCATTTGCAAATGTATTCTTTCCCCCGGGGCATCCAGCCTTCAACACTGAAGACCTTCTCTGGACAATGGATACATAACTGGGCAATGCAGAACTGAATGCCATAGTTTATCCATGCTACCCAGTGTTGACTTCATTCTAGCTGTTTTGGTTTTGGTTTGGAGTTTGTTTGTTTGTTTGTTTTGCCAGACACTACTCTAAACTTTAGTAAGGTGTATTTGAGAATGTAAACTTATCACACTGATTGTAATGGTAGAAAGCTTTATTTAAACATACTATTAGTTTCAACTTGATTACTGAAACAGAATAATTGGTATTCCCAATTCCAGTTTCCACCTGCTGATGCCTTCTACAAATAAGGCTGGACCAGCCACGGACAGAATTGTGTAGTCAGATTAGTTGATGAACCCTTTCTGTACCTTATTCCTTCCTTTCATTTCTTATTTCCTCCCAGCATAGAAGTCCCCATAAGCTGCTTGCCAAGGATCCCAAAAGGATCATTGGTCCCAGGCACCATGAACTGCTACCCTCCTTCTTTCTTTCCCCCCAAACATATTTGTTCTGGATCACATTCTCTCAGTCTCTAAACTTTAGCAAGATTAAATGATATGTGATTTTGAGCTAAGGTGTGAAGGATTGATTATAATGCCACCTTCTCAGAAAATATTTGCTTTTTTCTTAACATCATGTTTTAGAGTTTTAGGTAGAGTTTTGAGTAGGTTAGCAGTATCAAATAATGATAATAGCATAAACGTAAGGGAGATGACATAGAATGGAGGACGTTTCCCCATGTCTTTCATGTAAGAGCACTATTGGATATTTGGGTAGAGTTGTAAAGGTTTACAAACTATTTCTACAGTAGTATGTAATCCTTTTTTTTTTTTTTTTAAGATTTTTATTTATTTATTTGCCAGAGATCACAAGTAGGCAGAGAGGCAGACAGAGAGAGAGGAGGAAGCAGGCTCACTGCTGAGCAGAGAGCCTGATGTGGGGCTCGATCTCAGGGTCCTGAGATCATGACCTGAACAGAAGGCAGAAGCTTAACCCACTGAGCCACCCAGGTGCCTGGTATGTAATCGTTTTAACAGTCATGTAGGTAGGTAATGAGAGGACTAAGGTAAGAATATCTACTTGAGTCCCTCTACTGTGCATAACAATAAGATAAGGATATGAATCATCTTGATGGAATTCAGATAATTGTGAGATCAGGCAATAAGAACATCATATTTATTTACTTTTATGCCAGCTCTTAAAATAAAAAGACACATGGGCTAAAATTAGTGTAATAGCATGGTAAAGAGAAATCACGATCTAGAAAGAGATGTGTAGGACTCTGATGATGATTAAGTATAAAGCTGACTTATCAGTTTTTGGAAGCCAAGTCAGAAGCAGAAAAGTGATAGATCGATTAGTCTTCTAGTCAGGAAAAATATATATTGGTAAGGGGTGTCAACATAGTTTTATATTCTTAGCACAAAATTTTTAAGAGGTCTTCCGCGCACAACATCTTATAAAATGAAAACTAAATGAGGAAATGTGCAATTGTCTCAGGAGCTGTTATTTTACAAATAAAATGAAACTGGATGGTAGGCCTCTTCATTTTAGATTCCATCTTAGGACACTTTAAGGATTTGTTCCTGTGTCATCTGGTTGGCTCTTAGTCCGTCCTTTTTCTTCGTCTCTATGTGAGATCTCTCCTATAATTCCCTGTTGGCCACATTCCTGCCTCCCACTATTCAAACTGACTGTTCTTCTTTCTCACTGCTCTGTTGTCCACTCTCATTATACTGTTGACCTTAGAAATACCAGGACTGGCCTCCTATTGCCACCTATTATGGACTGCCCGCATAGCAGTGCTGACCTACCCTTGAATCCAAAGAATCCCCAGGCTTCTCTTTTCCTCATTAGTTCCACAGCATCCTCTCTATTTCCATTTGTTCATTTCTTTCCTATTGGGTGGCTTGCTATTGGGGAGGAGGATCCTGCTGCACTATGGTTGAACCCCTAGCTATAATAGTTCTTTCAGCTTTACTGGGGCTTCCAATACCTTTAGAAGCTCCAGATTTCATTTACCTTGGCATAATTGATTTCTTTGTCATTTGCATCCATTCTCTCAGGAATTCTGCTTTTTTTCAAGTTTCTGCCTCAGTCTGTCCAATATATTTGCATGAGATCGAACCTCACTGTGAACCAGCTTTAAGTATATGTCCATGAGACTCTTGTGGACCAAGGGGAATGGCTTGCTAGCACAATGTTACATGACTTAACATACCAGCATACCTGAGCCTGAGCTCCACCCTAGCTGGGATCCCACTGCAAAAGGAAACAGAAATGGATTTCAAAGTTCCTTTTTTTTATTGCAACCTCTGCTAACAGTCTTTAAAGAGCAGTTCAGCAAGAAGTGTTCTATGAGGATAATGTGTAACAAGTATATAGACCTCTAGCTTTCTAACTTGATCCAAAGAATGACTTTTCAATTGTGAATGGATAGTTCTGAAACCATGCTTGCTTTTATGGGTTTGGAAAAATTGATTCTGCATCTTATTTCTACCACATGGTCATAATTGATGTTGTGTTAACCTGGGAAGAGCAAAAGAAACTTCATTTTCTGATTGAGATTCCTAGTGGTCATTTGCAGAGAAATTCTAAACAGTGTCTTTCTTAATAGGCGATCTCATTTCCTATAGCCTTGCTCTTGATTGAATGTGGTACATACGAGAACAGGGGAAGATTAATAGAGAATGACCGTGGTTCATTCTTAGTGGGCAGCTGTGATGGATTGAATACCACTGGGTACATTGCACTAGGTTTTCTGGCCAATCCTGTTTCTGACAATATACTGTCTAGAGTATTGATTATGCTAACCTCTAGTTGTAAATTTCTGTCTGGAGTGAAGACTTGCAATAAGACCCATTTGTCAAGTGCAAGCTTAATCAAAGATTATAATTGGCATTAATGAGTCCTCAGTAAAAGAACAGAATTGGAATACCAGTTAAAGATTGGTCCAGGTCAGTGTGTCCATCCGTCATCACCATCTGGAAGGGAAGCTGACAGCTAAGCAGGGAATTAGGAGAGTTGCTGCTGGGATACTTTCCTTCTTGATGGGCAAGTGCCCATAGTCCTCATTATGAATTATGTTTGGATTGAGTGGATGACGTTTTTGGCATGGATCAGTACTACCGTTCTTTAATCTTTCCTTATGGGAAATCCATTCAAAAGATAATTTAAAAGCTTACAAATAGAAGTGGGAGGCAGTTTAAACTTAATTCCAGAACCTTGGATTTGTTAATCACAATTTTGCGGGTATTTTGCATGCCTATTTGGGAAGTAAAATCGAGACCTCTCTCTACTTCTCCACCCAAGGATTACCGTCAAAAACATTGAAGGTGTTGGGTACCTGGGTGGCTCAGTTGGCTAAGTGGCCACTATTGGTTTTGGCTTAGGTCATGGCCTGAGGGTGATGGGATCAAGCCCTGCATCGGGCTCCACACTCAGCATGGAGTCCTCTTAGATTCTCTCTCTCTCCTACTCTGCTCCTCCCCCCACTTGTGTGCATGTGCTCTCTTTCTCTCTCTTTCATAAATAAATAAATAAAATCTTTTAAAAAACCCCACATACAACACTGAAGGGGTCATTCTCTCTCTCATGGGATTCCTCTTTAGAATATTATGTGTGTTTTAGTTCCATTATATCACAGAAGTAACATCTGTCTTCATTGGCTTTCATCTGCTCTCCCTTTGGTCATGCTTGTCTGTGAGGCTAAAAGTAACATGGGCTAACAGCTGTTTGCACCTGAGAAAGAAACAGTCCTATCTTTCTCTGTCTCCCTTGTTGTTTTTGCTTTTTCATTTTCGGTTTTATTTTGCACCATTAATGAGAGACAAAAGAGTTGAGCCTTTGCTATCTCTCTAAGAAGTCTGTTTTGCATACTTTGTTCCCTCTTGTCAGAAGGGCCAACAGAAGCCAGATTGAGTCTCAGGAAAAGGGGAGCTTAGACCTCTCAAGTTGTAAAGACATCCTTCAGATTCCATGTAGGCTAGTATAGTTTACAAGGGCAAGGGGCCAAAACCCAATCCTGTGAGAAACTTTTAGTTTGCCTGGCCTTGTCTTTGTGCATATATTTCCTTTTTGAATGCCTACTTTTTGTGTCCTAGTCATCTTTCAATTTTTACGTCCTTAACATTCTGGAATCTCACAGATATACTAAGTTTCATTATGAGTATTGGCAGCATTCTAAGAACCTGACAAATGTTATTTGATTTCTTAAAGCCCACTTCATTATGCTTCCTTGGCTATGAGTTTTCTGAGGGATTATTACTTTTACCCTTAATATATTTCACTCTCCTCATTGAGAAAAGATCTCTGCAAAAATTATAATTCATATAGCCAAAGGAGATAGTCTCATTTGTAAATTCTAAGACCTTACCTCCTTCATTTTTGAATAGATATTTGTGGTTCTTGTTTTGTTACTCTAAGGATGTGTGAAAGATCAGAAATCCATGTCCTCATATATATTGTACTTCATTGGCTGATAGGAGCAATATCATTCAGAAAGAATATCCAGTCATGCATTTTTTCAATCCAGAAATGGTTCATTTTTTCTCATATGTGCCAAACATTGTGTGAAGTGCAGGTGACATGGTGGTCACAAAGAAAGTTAAGGTCCCCATGATGAGGGAGCAGAAGGATAGCTGAGGACAAAGCAGAAGGTGGCACACCACCCACCCCCACCCCCACCAGCCATCATGATGTGTGACATTCCTCAGGCACTCCTGGGCTGCCCTAAAAGATAAACAAATGGTTAACTCTTAGAGATCACAGTCCTGCAGGACAGGAGTCTCTCTCAATTTACAAATGTCCTAGTGATTTACAAGGAAGATTTCTTATCAATAGCCTAACTTCCAGAGACCCATGACTCTGGTTCCTGAAGTCCTAACATCACCCACCCCTCCATAAAATTGAGAGAGGCTGAGGCAGAAGGAACTGTAAATAAAATTGAATTTCTTCTAAACCTGAAGCCCATTGACAAGGACATGTGATAGGAGGAATGTAACATTCCTCCAGGAAACTCCCAACTGTCTTCATGTTAGTGCCTCATTAGAGGGAAAAACAGCCTTGGCTTCACAATAACCAGGTCTCCATTATGTTGAGAGTCTTTAGCATATGACAGTTCCTCTGGACACACTCTTTGTCCTCACCTTCCAACACCTCACAAACCCAGAGCAGCTCTTTCTGCCCACGGGTCCTGTCCCCATGCTTTAATAAAATAATCTTTTTGCATCAGAGACAGCTTAAGAATTCTTTCTTGGTCATCAGCTCTGAACCTCACACCACTGAACTTCACTTATATTCTAAAACTTCATCAGCCATACTTATGGAACATACATTCTGAATTAAAATTAAATTACACTTTGTGCTAAGAAAAGACTGAAAATGACATGATACCTGATATTCTAAAGAATTTTAGAGAGTAAATGATTATATGTTAAATTCGTAAGTGGTTAATTTGAGCGTATGCATTAGATGCACCCATATAGTCAAACTACAACTGCTTTTTGGTCTCATAGCCAAGTTAGTTAAGAAAAACCATCTCCTCACACTTGAGGCAGTATGTCTAGGGCCATAAATAAGTTCTGCACACAATAAAATGTTGCTGTGTTGGAAGCTTCTATTAGAGCCTTCTGGCATAGAGTATGTGCATGATGTATTTTTAGTGTTATTAGCAGTATTTATAGTGCTAATAATAATTGCTACATTTACATGCCTACTATGTAGCCCTGTGCTAGATATGGTACTTACCACCTCATGTAACTTTCAGATCAATTTTATAACATAGATGTCACTATCCAGATTTCACAGATCAGGTTCAAGAGATTAGTTCATTTTCAGTAACAACATTAGTAAATGGCACAACTTGGATTTAAATCAGACACCACCAGACTCGAAAGTCTATGTTCTTTCTGTTGGATTCTTTTTTTCTCAATATCTAGACAGCCATCTTTTTGTTGGGACCTTTAAGCATGGATATGAATATAGGCATGGCCTATTGCTTCTGACTTCAATAAATTCCCAAGTTTCTTTTGTTCTAAATTCATCTGACATGGTTAAAAACTTTCATTAGTAAAAGACAGTGTCATTAGCTGGATCACCTTATGAAGGAAACAAAATATAGCTATTTTCCTCAATCTCTACACTCATAAAACACACACATATGGAGAGAGAAAATTGTTAAAAATTCTTGATTCAACCTTTAATATTTCTATTAACTTAATTAGATATATCCTTACTACGTATGTCAGAAGACTGGCTCAAAATACATTCTATCAATATTGTAGTTAATCCTATGGCACCTTTTTCCATGTTTTAAAAAAGTTTTTTTTGCTTTTATAGTGTATTTTTTTTAAGATTTTGTTTATTTATTTGACAGACAGAGATCACAAGTAGGCAGAGAGGCAGGCAGAGGGAGAGAGAGGGGGAAGCAAGCTCCCTACTGAGCAGAGAGCCCGATGCGGGCTCTCCGAGGATCCCCCTCGGACCCTGGGATCATGACCTGAGCCGAAGGCAGAGGCTTTAACCCACTGAGCCACCCAGGCACCCCTATAGTGTATTTTTTTTTTTAATTGGTGGATTATTTTTTCTGCCATCATATACAACACAAAACCCCAAGTAACTAGCCCATCTTAAAATAAATCATTAATTATTATAAATCATGAATATTAAACACTATCTTTAATAAAAAGGCTCATTACATACTAGTTAGTGATTCTAGCCACTGAACCAATTTTCATTCCATCATCAATTTTGTTTGGTCTTTAATAGCACCAATTGAGATACACTTCATTGTTGGGATCAAATAAAAGGAGAACTTACTCAATCATTTGAGCAGCTCAAATGAACAATGGAGACATGGTGTGATAATTTAATTTGCCTAGTTGATTGGGTATCCCTAATCTCTTCTGTCTCCCCAAAGTGACATAATGAAGAAGTTTAACAGTAATCCATGAGTTTATTAAAGATCATATAGACCCATCTATTCATCCCTCTCTCTGGCATACTGTGAGTTAAGATAGCTTGGGAAACTTACCCTTATTGGTTTATCAGTCTACATACGTGTTGGCTTTGTTGTTGTTGGGGTTTTAAAAGCCTTACTGAAGTAATTTTGAGATGAAAAGCAAATGGATATTTGCTCTTGAGGATGGAAATTTGTAGTGTTTATCTACCTAATAAATTATACAGATGGACATTAGAAAGGTTCATTAATGAGAAAAACTAGTAAATTAAGGGAAACACAAATCTATGATTTGTGTGATAATATTGGTTTTTATCAGGAATCATATTTTTTTCTTAGCATGTAGAAATCCTGAGTGCTGTCACCTCATAGTTTACCCCCAGCAAGAATGAAAAGTGAAGAAATAGTAGGAAACTGTCAAAATAAAATATGAAAATGGGTTGTGGCAACCTCTCTAAATTGTGCCAGGCAGAGTCTCATAGTGTGGAAAATTCAGTGGACTAGGAATATGAACTCTGATTCAACAGTGTATGTCTGCCCTATGCCATTTGTGCCACCTCCAGGAAAATCACTGTATATCTCCAAACTTCAGTTTCCTCATCACTGAGGGTTGGATGATGGTTCCAGCCTCATGAGCTTGTTAGGAAGATCTACTGAGAGTATTTGGAAAGCACTCTGAAATCACCAGGTGCCATCCAAATGGGATGGATTATAATGTTGAAGCCAGATTCCTTGGCTGCTTTCCCAGGACTTGAACTTCTCTAAGTGTCTTGACTTCCCAGCCCTTGGGTAGAAGGAAGAACAAATGCTTCATTTACAGTGACCACTGGATATAGCACAGACAACTTAGTAAAATTAGTGAACATCTAGAAGTTTGGAGACGGGACCTCAGAACAATTCTTTATGACCGTTAATGAGGCTCTTGTACACCTTCCAGAGACTCTGGGCTCTTAAATAAGAGAGACCTGATTTGGAATCCTAGTTCTGCCACCCATTGGCTCTGTAAATTTGGGAAAGTCACTTCATCTTATAGCCTTAATTTCTTCTTTTGTAAATTGGGGTTAATTGTACCTTCTGTGTTATGAGCATTGTTACATAGTTATTCCAAGCCCTGATTCATTGATTTGCCTCTATGATTTGCCTGTATCAAAGGCTTAATACCTATTGTCTATTATCATTATCCAGACATGTTCTCTTTAAAAAAAAAAAAAACTTTTAAAATTTGAGTATAGTTAGCGCACATTATTATATTAGTTTCAGGTGTACAACACAGTGATTCAGCATCTCTCTATGTTATATTATGCTCAGTGCAAGTGTAGCTACCATCTGTCACCATACAACACTGTAACAGTATCATTGACTATATGCCCTGTGCTGTACCTTTATTCTCATGACTTATCCATTCCCTAACTGGAATCTTATATCTCTCACTCTCCTTTACTCATTTTCCCCACCCCACCTATCCCCCTCCTCTCTAGAAATCATCAGTTTTTGCTCTTTTTATAGATCCGACTGTGCTTTTTGATTGTTTATTCATTTGTTTTGATTTTAGATTCCACATATGAATAAAATTATGAGGTATTTGTCTTTCTCTGCCTGACTTATTTCACTTAGCATGATACCACCTAGGTCCATCCTTGTTGTAAAAAATAGAAAGATCTAATCCCTTTTATAGCTGTGTAATATTCCACTGTGTATATGGATACACACACACACACACACACACACACACACACCCCACATCTTCTTTATCCATTCATCTATCATTGGTTACTTGGGTTGCCTCCTTATCTTGGCCATTGTAAATAATGCTGCAATAAACATAGGGATGCATATATCTTTTTGAATTAGTGTTCCCATTTTCTTTTTATAAATAGCTAATAATGGAATTATATAAAATGGCATTTCAATTTTTAATTTTTATAGGAAACTCCATAATTGTAAAAATTATAATTTTTAATTTTTGTAGGAAACTGTAAAACAAATTTTTGTTTTCCAAGTGGCTGTACCAATTTACATTCCCACAAACAGTGCACAAGGTTTCTTTTTCCTCACATCCTCATTAACATTTGTTATTTCTGGTCTTCCTGATCTTAGACATTTTGACAGATGTGAGGTGATGTCTCATTGTGGTTTTGATTTACATTTTCCTGATAATTAGTGATGTTGAACATCTTTTCCTGTGTCTCTGGTCATTTGTCTATCTTCTTTGGAAAAATGTCTACTCAGGTCCTCTGTGCATTTTTTAATGGTTTTCTTTGTTGTGCAAAAGGTCTCTATTTGATGTAGTCCCAAGAATTTATTTATTTTTTTGTTTCTCTTACCTTAGGAGACATATCTCGAAGTGTTGGTACAGTCATTGTCAAATAAATTAGTGCCTATGTTCTCTTAAAGAATTTTTATGGTTTCAGGTATCACATCTAGGTTTTTGTTTTGTTTGGTTTGGTTTGGTTATTTTCTTTTTTGAAAAGGATTGGTCGAGAGACAGAGGGAGAGGGAAAGAGAGAATCTTAAGCTGGCTCCCCACTCAGGACAGAGCCTGACTGAGGGTTCAATTTTAAAACCCTGAGATCATGTCCTGAGCTGTAATCAAGAGTTGGTACTTAACCAACTGAGTCACCGAAGCACTTGCATTTAGGTCTTCATATTTTGAGTTTATTTTTGTGTATGGTGTAAGAAAGTGGTCCACTTTCCTTTTTTGCTGTTCATTTTTCCCAGCACCATTTATTCATGGAAGAGACCATCTTTTCCCCATTGTATATTCTTGCCTTCTTTGTCATAGATTAAATAACCATAAGTGTGGTATTTTTCTGGGATGTCTCTTCTCTTCCATTGATATTTGTATATATTTTATGCCAGTACCATACTGTTTAGATTATTGTACATTTGTAGTATGTCTTGAAATTGGGAATTGTGAAATCTGTAGCTTTGTTCTCCTTTTTCAAGATTGCTTTGGCCATATGGTGTCTTTTGTGGTTCCATACAAAATTTAGTATTACTTGTTCTATTTCTGTAGAAAATGCTATTGGTATTTTCATAGGAATTGCATTAACTCCGTAATTGCTTTGGGTACTGTGGACATTTTAACAATATAAATTCTTTCATTCCATGAACATGGAATATCTTTCCATCTGTATCATCTCCAATTTCTTTTATCATTGTGTTGCAGTTTTTAGAGTACAGGTCTTTCACCTTCTTCAGTAAGTTTATTCCTAGGAATTTTATTCTTTTTGGTGCAGTTGTAAATAGACTTGTTCTCTTAGATTTTCTTCCTATTACTTCATTATTAGTGTATGCAGATGCTCTTGATTTCTGTGTATTAATTTTGTTTCCTACCAATTTTCTGCATTTATTTGTTACTTACAGTAATTTTTTGGTGGAGTTTTTTCACAGTATAGCATCATATCATTTAAAAGTTGTGGCAGTTTAACTTTTTTCTAACTAATACTGATGTCTGTTATTCCTATTTCTTGTGTGGTCACTGTGGCTAGGACTCTCAGTACTATGTTGAATGTAAGTGGTTAGATTGGACATCCTCGTCTTATTCTGGATCTTAGAGGAAAAGCTCTTTCTTTTCTTTTCTTTTTTTAAAGATTTTATTTACTTATTCGACAGAGGGAGACACAGGGAGAGAGGGAACACAAGCAGGGGGAGTGGGAGAGGAAGAAGAAGGCTTCCAGCCCAGCAGAGAGCCTGATGCGGGACTCGATCCAAGGACCCTGGGATCATGACCTGAGCCGAAAGCAGATGCTTAACAACTGAGTCATCCAGGCACCCCTCTAACTTTCTTTATTGAGAGTTTTTATCATGAACTAATTTAAATTTTGTCAAATGCCTTTTCAATGTCTATTGATACATTCATATGGTTTTTATCTTTGTTGATGCGGTGTATCACATTGATTGATCTGTGAATATTGAACCATCCTTGTAGCCATGGAATAAATTCCACTTGATTGTGGTGAATGATCCTTTAATGTGTTTTGGATTTGGTTTGCTAATATTTTGTTGAGGATTTTTGCATCTATGTTATTCAGGGATATTGGTCCAATAGTTACCATCTGCTTGTGATGCCTTTGTCTGGTTTTAGTATCAATGTAATGCTGGCCATGTAGAATGTATTTGGAAAGAAATACATAGCTCTTCTATTTAAAAAAAAATAGTATAAAAAGTATAGGTATTAACTCTTCTTTAAGTGTTGGTAGAATTTACCAGTGAACCCATTGGTCTTGGACCTTTTTTATGTTGTTGTTGTTAGTTATTTATTTATTTATTTATTTATTTAGGTTACCAGTTCAAACTCATTACTAATCATTTGTCTTTTCACATTTTCTATTTTTTCCTGATTCAGTTTTGAAAGATTGTATGTTTCTAGGAATTTATCCATTTCTTCCAGGATATCTAATTAGCTGGCATATTATTCTTTGTAGTATTCTCTTATAATTCTTTGTAATTCTGTGGTGTCAGTTTTATTTCTCCTCTTTTGTTGATAATTTTATTTGGATATTTTTTCTTTTATTCTTTATGAGTCTGACTAAGAATTATAATTTTGGTTATCTTTCCAATGAACCAGCTCTTGGTTTCACTGATCTTTTCTGTTGTTCTTTATTGCTATCATTTATTTTTGCTTTGATCTTTATTATTTTCTTCCATCAACTAAAAGGACTTTGTTCTTTTTCTGGTTCCTTTGGTGTAAGATTAGATTGTTTTTGTGAGATTTTTCTTGTTTCTTGAGATAGGTCTGTATCACTGTAAACTTTCCTCTTAGAAATGCTTTTGCTGTGTCCCAAAGATTTTCGACCATTGTGTTTTCATTTTCATTTGCCTCCATATATTTTTAAATTTCTTCTTTGATTTCTTCATTAACATATTGGTTGTTTAGTATCATGTTGCTTAACTTCTATGTGTTGGTGTTTTTTCCAGGTTTTTTCTTGTGTTGTTTTCTGGTTTCATACTTTTGTGTTTGGAAAACATGCATGTATAATTTCAGTCTTCTTAAATTTATTGAGGCTTTTTTGTTGCCTACCATGTGGTCTATTCTAAAGAATGTTCCATGTGCATTTAGGACAAATGTGTATTCTCTTCCTTTGGATGGAATGTTCTGTATATTTCTGTTATGTCCATCTAGGCCAATATGTCATTCAAAGACACTGTTTCCTTGTTAATTTTCTGTCCAGATGTGATTATGTTGATCTTCTATCCATTGATGTGAGTGAGGTGTTAAAGTGCCTACTATTACTGTATTACTATACATTTCTCTATATATGCAGTGATATCTGCTTTATATATCTAGGTGCACTAGTATTGGGTGTGTAGATATTTACAATTGTTATAGCCTCTTTTTGGATTGATTGCTTTATCGTTCTATAATGCCTTTCTTTGCCTGTTGTTACAGTCTTTGTTTTAAAGTCTCTTTTGTCTGATACAAATACTGCTACCCTGGCTTATTTTTTGGCTTCCATTTGTGTGGTGAATGTTTTTCCATCCTTTTACTTTCAGCCTGCAAGTGTCTTTGTATCTGAAATGAGTCTCTTATAGACAGCATATAGATGGGTCTTTTTTTTTTTTTTAAATTCATTCTACCACCGTATGTGTTTTGATTGGAGTATTTAGGCCATTTACATTTAAAATGATTACTGATAGTTATATACTTACTGTCCGTTTTATTAATTGTTTTCTGGTTGCTTTTGTAGTTCTTCTCTGTTTCTTTCTTCCATTCTTGATCTCTTTGTGACTGAGTTTCTGTAGTGTTATGTTTGGTTTTCTTTCTCTTTATCTTTTGTATTTCCATTATAGGTTTTGGGTTTGTATTTACAATGAGTTTCATATATTACATCCTTAGTATATAGTAGTCTATATTAATTTGATGGTCATTTAGGTTCAAACACATTCTACAAACAACTTTCTTTTAACTTTCTCCATATTTTCTGTATATGTTGACATACAATACATTTTTTGATTGATAATTTTCTTACATCTAATTCCAGCATTTTCCACTTCAACAATTCCATTTAACATTTCTTGTAAGGCTGGTTTGATAGTGATAAACTCCTTTAACTTTTGTTTGTTTGGGAAATTATCTCTTCTTCAGTTCTCATTGATAACCTTGCTGGGCAGAGTATTTTTGATTATAAGTTTTTCCTTTTAGGACTTTGAATATATCATGCCACTCTCTTCTGATCTTCAAAGTTTCTACTGAAAAACCAACTGTTAGCCTCATGGGTTTTTCCTTGTATGTAATTTTTTGCTTCTTTCTTTATGCTTTTAAAATTGTCTCTATATTTAAATTTTAACATTTTAATAATTATGTGTCATGGTTTGAACCTCCTTGGTTTTATCTTGTTTGGAAATCTCTCTGCTTCATGACCTGTTTTTGTTTTTGTTTTTGTTTTACATGCTATTGACCAAAAGAATACTTAACCTATCCTCATGTTTAAAATTGTTTTTTCTCCTTGGAGTTCAGCTTGGATAGTTTTCATTGTCTTGTCTTCCAGATCTCTGAGTCATTCTTCTGTAGCTATTAATCTACTGTTGATTCCCTCTAGAGTATTTTTCATTTCAATTATTGTTTCTTTAACTCTGATTGCTTCTTTTTTATATGTTCTTTCTCCTTTTTTTGAAGGTCTGAGTTTTTCTGCTCTTCTCAACAGCCCAGTAATCATATCTACAGTAATTACTTTGAACTTTTCATCAGGCATATTGACTATCTTTTTTCATTTATTTCTTTTTCTAAGGTTTTGTCTGGTTCTTTATTTTGTAGCATATCCCTGTTTCCCCATTTTGGTGACTTTCTTTGTTTCTGTGGATTAGGTAGTACCACTACTTCTGAATTCAAAGGAATGGTCTTGTGTGTGGTCATAGCCTTTTCAGACTGTGTGTGCTTGGTGACTTGTACTGGCTGGCTGGAGCTGTGGCTGGTGTGGACTTGGGGGTCACAGAATACTCCATGCTGGGGCTGCCCTGATGGGCTGATTAGAACTGAAATAGGTGTGGGTTGGTGTGGTCCTGAGGCTCTCTGTGCAGAGAGTGCCCTGGCAGGACAGCTGAAACTGAAATGGTTCAAGATTAGAAGTTCTGGGACTCTCCACACCATGGGTGCTGTGAAAGGACAGCTAAAGCTGAAGTGGGTCCAGGTTGGGTGTCCCAGTGTTCTTCATGTAGATGATACCCCTGGCAGGACAGCTGAAGCTGAAATGGGTGAAAACAGGAGTGTCCCAAGGCTCTATCCTCAGAGGGTATCTTGGCAGGTTAGCTAAAGCTAAAGTAGATGTAATATGGGGGCTTCTGGGGTTCTCCATGTAGAGGGTTCTCTGGAAGGCTGGCTGAAGCTGAGCTGGGGTGTGAGCCAGGAGGTTCTGGGGCTCTCTATGTAGCAAGCATCTTGGAAGAGCAGCAGAAGCTGGACCGGGTCCAAGCCCAGTGAACTGGACCCCCTTGTAGGGCAGAGGAAGCTGAGGTATGTGCAGGCTGGGGTGACTCTCATGCTCCATGCAGGGGCTGTCCTGGCATGTGGCCAGAGCTTAGGTAGTTATTGTGAGACAGGAGGTCTCTGGGCTGTCCATGCAGAGGGTACCCTGGAAGAAGACTTGAAGCCGAAGTGGGCATGGGCTGTCTAGTCCCCAGACTCTCTGCACAAAGCATGCCCTGGCCAAATAGCTGATGCTGAAATGGATGCAAGTTGAGCTATCTTGGGACTGTCCACACGGAGGGTACCCTGGAGGGACAGCTAAGGCTGAAGTAGGTATAAGCTGGGGTATCCTAGGGTGCTGTGTGCAGAGAGTGCCCTCTCTGGGTGCCTGGAGCCAACACTAGTGTGGGAAGGGTTTTAGAGGGCACTTTGCATAGGAGGTGCCCTGATGGGGTGACTGGGTCCCAAGGATGTCTCAACCAGAAGATCTCAGAGTGCTATGTATCTCGGATGTACTAGCAAGCCCTCGCCCTCTGAAACTGAACTAGTTTAGGCCTGAAGAATTCTAGGGTGCTTTGCCCCTGTGTCATCTTGGCATGAAGGCTGGAGCTACAGTGAATGCTACCCAGTGATCCTGGTGGGACTGCCCTCTAGTTGCCTTTGTGGGACATTTGGGGCCAGTGTGGGCTTGGGCCCCAGAACTCACTGAGATGATAGGCTGGTTAGGGTGTCTAGACCCTGCACTCATCTGTGCTTTCAAGTTGGGATTGAGAGTGAACTGCCCCTTCAACCCAGACAGACTTCCAGCAGCTCATTCACTATATGGCAAAGTTCTATGGCTGGCTCTTTTATATGCTGGTTGTTATTTTATTTATTTATTTATTTATTTTTTAAAGTTTATTTGTTATAGTCTATACACTGGTTATTTTATTCATTAATTAACAAATTAATTTGAGAAACAGCATGCACACACAGAGGGAGGGGAAAGGGAGAGAATCCCAAGCAGACTCCACTCCCAGTGCAGAATCCAGTGCGGGGCCCGATCTCAAGACCCTGAGGTCATGACTGAAACCAAGAGTCAGACGCTTAACTGACTAAGACACCTAGGCCCTCCTACACTGGTTGTTTTTTTAAATTGTCTTTTCTTTTGTGCTCCCTGGGGTCCAGGGCTGGAGTTGGTTAGAGAACTCAGTGTTCACTGAGGTGGCAGACTAATTAGGGCACTTAGATTCTTCTCTAATTCAATCTGTTAAGGTGGAAGGGGAGGGTAAACTGTTTCTGTGAGCCCCTCTGATCTGAGGAGAGTTCTAGCACCTCCCCCACTGCTTGGCAGGGTTCTAGGGCTGGCTCTTTTATATGCTCATTACTCTTTTAAACCACAGAACATAAGAGAAATTCTTAACTATAGAACAAACTGAGGGCTGCTGGAGAGGAGGTAGGCAGGTGGATGGGTGATAGGCATTAAGGAAGACACCTGTTGTGATGAGCTCTGGTTGTTGTAGTAAGTCATGAGTCACTGAATTCTACTCCTGAAACTAATATTACATATGTTAACTACCCAGACTTTACATACAAATTTTAAGCATAAAAAATAAACAGCAAGGTGTTTGTTTTTGTTCTTCATCTGGGACTGGTGTGGGTGGGGACCTGGGGCTCACTTTGGCTCACCAGGCCAGCTTTGGTGTCAGGACCCTGCTCCTGTCTGTGCTTTCAAAGTGGAGGGGGAGTGTAAACTTTGCTGCTTGCCAGCGTCCCTGACCAGAGGGTTCCAGCAACTCCTTTGTCACTTGGCAGAGTTCTAGAACTGGGCCTTTTATACAGTAGTCGTTCTTTTAAACCACAACTTTTTGGTCTGTGCCCAAGGCAGGTGAATCTCTTCCCATCCCTCAGTACTACTGCCAACTGCTGTTTCAGTGCGGGGGTGAGGGTTCCCTGCATTATGAGGTCTCTGTCTCTTCTGCATTCTCTTGCTGTTTTCTCCATTTTTTTTGTTCTGAGCGGGTGTTCAGTCAGTCTTCAGTTCTTCTTCAGGAGGAACGGTTGTATAATTTAGTGTAATTTGGTGCGTTTGTGGAGGAGGCAAGTTTAGGGTCTGGACTCCCCAGACATGTACTCTTCTGTTTGGTGAGTAGAAGAATCACGTACTAGTCATGCTCTGGGCTCAAATCTCATAAACAAGGATAATGCCTTCCAGGAAATTCTTAGTCTAGAACATAAGGGAATTCGGGGTTATCACTGTCTTGGCTGCTGCTGCATAGCCAAATCTTTGCCTCCCTTCTGAAAGCACAGAAATCTTATACATAGGAGTTGAGTTCCAAAATCACCTCAGTTCTGTGCTAGTGGTTCCCTCAAAGCGGATTCCTTCTGAGCATGGCAGTTTGATGTAAATTGTCCATGTGCATGAGAACACGGACACGAGTGAGTGTAAGAGAGATTATGGGTCAGAAATGAGTGTGAGTGATGAATGATGCTCCACAAAAGAGAGAAATAGAAATAACTGAGTACACTTTTATTTTCCAGTCTCTGTGGCCCAGCTTCAAAATGTCCCAGTCAGCCCTCAACCTGCCTCCCTAGTCTTACCAGATGCTCACTGTCTCCCTCTTCACCACTGCAGTGGTGGAAAGCTTTCCCTAAATAAACAGATTAACAAGAGAAAAACAAATATAAGTTTGTATGTACAGAAGCCCCATAAAGACAAATGAGAATCTGAGATAGATAGGCTGTTGAAACTTACATACCATCCCGAGCTAAGAAGAAGAGGTTAGGGGTCTGGGGCTTCAAAGGGCAGGTAGACAATTTACAGGAAGATATGAAGAGGAAATGGTTAGTAAACCGATGTTTGTCCTGTGATGCAGATGTCTTTCTGATATAAAAAGTTATCTCTGGTAATAACTCTTTTCCTGGTACACTTGCCCTGTCTAAATTCCTTTAGACATTTAGAGAGGTAAAAAGCTTTTCCTGTCTGCTAGGTCTTAATTGCCTTCAGCTCAAAACAATGCACATGCCAGACTGGCACATTGTGGGGTGACATATTCTGTTCTCCCTCAATATCATACTGACATTTCCTCCTATCCCTTCCCTCCTAGTTTCTCCTACAGTCTATGAGATTCCAAGCCTCACATATTTTGAAGATTGCTGTGCTTTCTGTCTAAAAGTACTTTCCTTGACTCTTACCGCTTAGTGAATTTCCTCTCATCATTCAAAGCTCAGATCAAATATCACTCTTTGCTGAAATCCTTTCTAATGCTTTTCAGACTGATGATCTCTTCCTCATGTAAATTTTCTGGTAGGTATAAATAATAATAACATTTTAAAATATCAAACACTGTCATGATCCAGACACCCCTGTATGTTAAACAGTCTCAAGGCTATATCTCACCTGATGCACACATAAACTTATGAAGTAGGTTCTGTATTTATGTCATTTTACAGATGAGAAAAATAAGCAAGAATTCAATTTTTCCAAGGTCACCAATATAGTAGGAAGAGTTCGACATGTGTTTAAAGCTTGTGGTCTTGACCCCTAGAGTTCGGTTTATGTTATGGCATACTAACATGTCTACTACATTGTAGATATACTCCTGAGATTGTAGATCTACTACTGAGATTCCTTGTCTTACTCCTCTTGATATCCCTCCTTTGGCACACAGTAGACATTTAATAATTGTCTATTGAATAAATGTTGATGTGCATCTTCAAGGACTATTTACTGAATGTTATGCCACAGTATTTTATATTTAGATGATTTGGATATACAATATTCACGTATGTTAATGGAATTACAAACCACAGTATGTCTTAGTTTTGTGTGTGTGCACTGATCGTAGAGAACATATGTCAGAAAAATTTATAAATATTAGGGATTTTAGTCTTTAATGCATACTATTGTATAGTTCATAATGTTAACTGTGGAGATTTCTTCTTTCTCTACTTCTTTAACTGAAGGTGTATGTAGGGGAAGAGGATACACACACACACACACACACACATATATACATACACATATATGTATATATATGATATATGAGATTTTCTATAGGAGCACATCTCAATCGTCTCAAGATGCAATTATCCTAGGCTAAGCAAGGCTTTGTAACAAATATTCAAATTAAATCATGTAATTGTGACATTGGCTTCCTCTTTTTTCCTACGCTAAAAAGTATATTTGGGATTTCATTCTTAAATTTGGACTTTGGAACTTGGTTCAAACATTGGACTGTGGATTCAAATATCTAGAAGATAGTCAATTAATATTGGAGATAATTAACATTCATTGGATTTTCTTGATTTAGTATATGTTATACACTTCATCTCAAGAGGAATACTTTTCATTTCTGAATTTCATAAGACATTGATCCAAAAATGTATCTTATGTTATTAACTGATTTAATAGATTGAGAAGATGGTTATATATTTTCATTATTAGGAGAGAAAGTATAAGTTCATGTCAAATATGGAGGTGTCTTTATTTCTAGGATGGTTATATTTAAAAGCAATCTGTGTGCCACAGTGGTTAAATCAGGTAAAACAAATAAACAAAACCCCCACAAATACTCAAACCGTTTGGATTAGGCTGCCTCAGGTCAACATTTATGGTTTTTCACTCCTAACGTCTAATGATGTTCTATCCCCTCCTCATTACTGGTTAATTTGTAAATGGAAAAAAAAGTTACTATGGCAGATCCTCCAAACTGACTATTTAAATATCTTTCCCAGCTTCCTTCTCTCTTCCCTGCCCAAGTAGAAGGACTCAATTTCCGTGACTTCTTTCTTTCTTCTCTTTTTGTAGTAATGGGCATCCCTGTTTGCAAATTATGGTCAATAAAATATGAGAAATCTGCTGGTGGATTCTGGGGAAAGAATTACTTTCCTGACTTAAAAGCACACTGGCAACTATTGTTATTTCTTTGCATATTCTTACTCCCTGGAATTTGAATATCATGCTCACAGATGTGGCAATTTCTTTGACTTTGAAGTTCCAAGCATAAAGAGGAAAGTCAACATGCTATGGACACCAGAGCAAAGAGAAAGAACCCTGGTCCTTGAAGGCATAGTCCGACAACTAAGTTCACAAAGTGCCTGCCCTGGCTTCTTCTTACATGAAGACAAAAGATTTGTTTGTTTAAGCCATAATTAGTGAGTTTCCTGTCACTTTCACCTAAACAGTGTCAATGTTTAGAATTGGTGGAGAAACCTCAGGAGGACTTTGGTGAGCAACTGAAAATTAGGGGAAGGTGAACAGCCCCTTCTCATTCTCAGACAGAGGCAGTTTGGTTCTAACTTGGCCCCTTGTCAAGATGAGAATAAGAACAGTATTATGAAGTATCTAAGTTCTGGCCCTTCCCTGAAAGTCAGTCAACTAGATTGTAACTTTGATGGAAAGAGAAGACATCTGGGTAAGTTCCTTCTTCATCTCTTTGGGTAAATGTATCTTGAGATCATTGGTAGTGCATAAAACCTGTCTGCTAAGTTTTTCTTTTTATAAGTGCTTTACCTAATAGGACTCCATGAAAAAGTTTCTATGCTTCATTTATTCATTCAGTAAATATTTGAGTATCAGCAAAACTAAACATAGCCTCTCTCATGTAGAGTGAAGCCTGATGAGAGAGGTGAGTATAATTCAAATAATCATAAAAGGGGAGTAGACTTTCACAAGCTAAGGGCTATGAAATAAAAGAACAAAGTACTAATGACATCTGGCCTTTGAGATGCTGTAATTTAGGAGACAGGTCCTGTGAAAGTGACTCTTGAAGGATGAAGGACGAGTGGGTGTTAACCAAGGACAGAAGAAGGGGAAAGAGCATTCATAGAAAAAGGGAGAGCATGCTTAGGGGACTCAGGACAGAAGGCAGATTGGTGAGTTGGAGGATCTCAAAGAAAATCACCATGGTTGGAATGCTGAGAATAAGGGAAAGTCTGGAGAGGTAGGCAGGAGCCAGACTGTATAGAGCATTGTTGTTGGTCTTAAAACCTTTGATAATTATCCCAAGGACCATGAGAAGCCATTGGAAAGTTTAAACAAAAGTTATATATACTTCAGTGTTTTGAAGAGATCAGTCTGGCTGCATCATGGAGAATGGATTAGTAAGGAGCCAGTCTGAATGCATTTAGTTAATTAAGAATTTATTGCATTAATTCAGGTGGGAGATAATGGTAGTTTGGTAGAGTGGTTCCGTTAGTGGTTATTGTGTTGCTATTGGAGGTGCAAAAAATGGATGGATTTGAGAATTATATTCAGGAGTTAAATGGGTAGGTTTGGTACTAGCTTGGATATGATTTGTATGGAAAAAGGGGCTTTGAAGGAGGACTCCAAAGTTCTTTGTTAGCTACCTGGATGATCATGATACTATATTCCCAGATCAGGAACACAGAAAGAAAAAGAGAATCAGAGGAAAATACTATGATTTCATTCTTAGATTCATTGAATGTGTTTTAATGGACTTGGTTATAAAGGGTAATGGTGGAGGAAATTTGATGGAAAAGCTGCAGTCACTTTTACTAGACACTTTTATTTTTCCTGTTTGTTACCACTTACTTTTCTCATGTCTTCAACTGATTGTGGATTAGTTACTGACATGGGGGATCTCAGGATAAATTGTCTGTTTATGAAATATTAATGACTTCTAAGTTGTTCTTTGGAGGGTATTTCTCCCTGCCTGCCCAGAGTATTTTTTTTTTTTTGAGCCCCAAACACACAGTGCCTCTGAGCTAAAACATGGAAGATATTTGGATTAAAATTGTAAAATCTCCCTCCCCCATTGGTTCTGCTAGGGGAAAATCTATATTTAGAAAATGGTTATATTTTTTATAGACTTTGCTTTTTAGAAGTTTTAATTTTTAGAAATATTGAAGAGCTGGTTCAGAGAGTTCCTGCACATCCTTACACAGTTATCTCTATTTTTAGCATCTTACAGTAGTGTGGTATATTTATTATGTTTAATCAACATGATAGATTTTTATTGATTAAAGCCCATACTTTAAAAAAATAAAATATGTCTTTGGTTTTTACCTCCTATTCTTTTTCTTTCCCAGGATCCTCTCCAACTTACCATATTACATTGAAATGTCATGTCTTCTTGGGTTCCTCTTGATTGTGACAGTTACTCAACTTTCTTTGCTTTTGATACATTGACAGTTTGAAGAATACTGGTCAGGTATATCATAGGATGCCACTATCTTGAAAAGTAACATTTTTCTCATTATTAGAATGGCATTGTGGGTTTTGGGAGGAAGAATACAAAAGTAAAACACTATTCTCATCATACTGTATCAAGAGTACATAGGATAAATATGACTTTATACTCTCGATGTTAACCCTTAACTTAGTGTTTGTAAGGTTTCTCTACTATAAAGTTATGATTTCTCCTTCTTTCTATAATGTATTCTTTGGAAGAAAGTCATGATATACACCCACACTTAACGAGTGGGGAGTTACTTGAAATTCTTCTGCATGGGAGCTTTCTCTACTTATTTAATCATTTATTTATATCATTGGACTCTTGGAAATGTATTTTATACTTGAGGTTGAAGTCTAGTACTGCTTTATTTACTTTCTTGTTTAAATTGTTTTAGTTTTGGCTATTAGGAGTTCCTTAAATTGGCTTACGTGTTCCTTTGAATAATTGTGCTCCTCAGTCATTGCGGGTGTGTGTTTTCCCACATCCTTAACAGATTAGACCAGATTCACTTTGTATAATTCCTGCTACAGTCCTAGAAGCAGCCATTTTCCAAGGAGCTCTCATCCATTTTATTGGAGAATGATATTAGAGATTGAAATCTGAATGCTAAGTGTACTCATTGCTATTGGGTGTCATTTCTTTTAGGCCTTCTCAGTTGACAGAACTGAGAAATTTATGTGTATATACTAACCCATGTATAACATGTGTCTTTAAATATTTATGTAATCGTGTATATGTTAAACTAAACAAGATTTCTTCTTGAAGTCTCTACATTACAGCATGGATCTTTCTAGTTTTTCCCTTTGCTTATCTGTAAATCTTCACTTTTACAGGGTGAAGCCTCACTCCCATAATCTACCATTTTTTTGTTTAATAATTCCATTCCATAGCAGGTCAGAATTGTTACCTACCCTCCTATGGGCAACAATGCTAACAGCTAGAATACATAGGGGACAAACAGACAAGCATTGCTTCTGAGGCTCATTTCCTTTAGAAGAGGTAGAACAGAAAAGAGCACATGGCTAGGCCGTTTTTATTTTCTCCCACTCAGCTTCCTAAATTGGAGTGGCAGCCTGGAGGCCAGGCTTGCAATGGAGCCAGATCCAGCTTCACTGCTCTTGGGCGAGACTAGTTGAGCAGAACTAAAGAAGCACTATTGTGCTGAATAGAAAGTTCCTGAGATGTAGCAGTTCATGCTCTGACCCCGTATGTCCCCAGGAAGATCTACTCTGGTACGAGAAAAAAGGAAAGCTTCTCTTTCCTCCAGAGGACCAGACTTTTCCCTCACTATACACACAGAGAAGCTTTAATACCATAAAAACAGGTGGTGGGTGGAACACTGACCACATTTGCTCTGGAGAATGTGGATACGATGCTTTATCCAGGTCAAGCAGCATTGAATACCCAGAGTCCAGGTATGCTTGCCATCAACTTGTTTGCTTTTTATTTCATCTTTCTCAGCCTTCAAACTGATGTTGTTCCCTTCTGGCATTTAGAGATAAGAATAGTTCACACATAGGAAATGCAAGTCTAGAGAAATTATCAATGCTTTGAGACCAAAATCAGCTTCTCTCTCCATTGACAGGCTAAAACATATCACCTGCTCAGAACCGGGGAGCAGGCTGTTCTCTTGCAAAGGGCCAGATGGTTTTGTCAATAATTTACTCTGACAGTGTAGAAATAGCTGGGCTCTAGGAAAGGAGATCCAGGTTTCTGATGCTCATTTTGCTATTATAGCCCCTCTAAATCTTATTCTTAGCTGCTATTAGTTTTAAAGCTCCTGAAATGGAACAGGCCTGTTAGACTATCTTTAGTCAATAATTCCCTTCCCATTCTGAAAAAAATTTAGTGCATTATCTCAGGTGGAGATAGGAGAAGGGGAGGAGTACCAATTTCCTTAAATGATGTTGCTAATGCAACGGACAGCGTTAGCCATCCTGCTCTTCAAACTCTCTCTAGAGAACCTATGAATGCCATCAATCTTACACATCCGAACAACCCAATAAATGGAAGATTAATATCACCAAGCTCTTACGGACTGTTTGCAATTCAAATGTAAGCTTGACTTCCTGTGAGTTTTTCGGAGCCCTGAGTTTTGGCCTTAGCTGTAGAGGAGTTACAAATGTTAACACTGGAAAAATAACTCATAAAATGTTTGTGCTGGAGGCCTTTTAATACCTAATTCAGTCCCGTTGCTTCAAAGATAAATAAATAGAAGTTCTGAGAGGTTGAGTAATTTGCCCTAGGTCACAGAGCTGTGAAGAAGCTGAAAGAAGAGGAGAAAAGTATGCTGTGGGCAGTTAGAGAAATGTTCTATATTGTGTCACTGTCTACAAAAGTCTAGGGACCCACATACTTCTTAAACTTCTGGAGACACTGTGATTTTCCATTGCCCATTTGTAGTTGAGACTCAGTTTATATATCTGGAAGCTGGGATAAAAATGCCTGCCCTCCCAGTGTACTTCTGATGCATGTGGGAAGTGTGTGAAATGGGTGAATGAGGGTGTATGAGTGTGAGTGGAGGGGTGGCAGTAGTCTCAAAGCATTCCTGTTTCACAAGTCAAGAGCTATAGCCTGGCATTTAGCAGTTACTTTGAGATTACCTTAATGTGTTCTTTGCTCAAAGCACTCTACTCATGGAGACGGCACTTTGTTTACATAGCATGCTTAAATGAGAAGGTTATTGTTAGTCTGGAAGTAGGCAATGCCTGCTAAAGAGAGTTGTCTTTTACTTAGATATTTAAACTAAGATGCTAAGAAAGGGTTGGTGTGGGAGCTGTCCTGACTTAATTCTTGGACCCTCCAGTCTTCCTTCAGTATTCCTGAAGAGAAGGAACACTATAAGTCTGTGAATTTCAAGAGTTTCATGACACTTATGGGTCAGTTTGAGCTTTCTTCTTCCAAAGCCTCAGGTGCCTCAAAAAATGAGTCTGTGGAGAGAAGAGCAACTCGAGTAGGAAGTAGACAGACAAGAACATACATTCTCTCAGCAGCCTGAGCTTGTGGATAGAAGCTATACCTTATTCTTTTGTATCCCCAGGGCCTTGTTGGAATGCAATAATAATTACTGAAATAAAAAGAAAGATCTATCTTTACTTCATACCTAAAAATAAAATTAATTTCAGATAGATAAAGATTTAAATGTAGAAAACGAAACAAAACAGAAAAATGCTAGAGGAAAATACCAGTGTGTATTTATATAAATTTGAAGTAACACCACAGGCAGGAACCACAAATGAGGATTGATTATTTTCATCAGTTAAAGTGTTCCATGCCTGTATGGAAAGCCCAATGCAAAGTTTAAAGGAAACTTCTAAATTGGAAATGAGATTTGGAACTTGGACTGAATAGGTTAATTGTGTTCTGCATAACAAACCCTTAAACATCAGTAAATGATGATGAATATCCCAATAGGAAAAAAATGAGAAAAGGGCAAGATAGGTGATTCACTAAAGAAGAAATATAAGTGCTTAATAAACAGGAAAACATATAAAATCATATTAGTGAACACAATTACATATCTGAGAACAAGGAGCTGCTATTTGTAGCTTTTAAATTGATATAGAGTTTGAGAACATAATATTGAACAAACATTGACTGGAGTGTCACTTGGATGTACTACTGGTAGGGGTGTTTGGGAAATCTGTTTTGCATTATGTATTCAGTATCTTAAAATCATGCTTGCCTTTTGATCCAACGATGGCACTTTTAAGAAGTATTTAAGAAGTATTTGGGGGATTATACAGAGATGAACATGTAAGAGTATCTCCTAAAGCACAGTGTATAATATAAAAAATTAGAAACAGCCTAAGTGTTCAAAACAGAGAATTTGTTAAAAAAAATCATAATGTATTAGAAAGTATTAGAATCCTAGGATTATGACATTTTGGAATGATATAATAGAATCTTTTGTTACTGTTAAGAATGATGATGTAGAAGTATAATTAGTGACATAGGAATATATTTATAATCTGTTACTGCATGACAAAAACCTTCTTACATGTTTATATTTATGTGATGATACATGAATTGAAAAGGTGTCAAAGATAATACTCCAAATATACCAAAATACTGAAGCTAGCTATCTCTGGGTGAGGGAAGAGGGTTACTAGTGGTTCTTTAATGATAAAAAAAAAAAATTGCATTTTCTAGATATACACTCTTTTTTCTAGACTGAATATGAATAAAAATGAATTTAAAAAAGAATTAGGATTAAAAAACCCAAAGAATAACACAAAATTGTTTCATGGATATTGTTAATGTCATATTGGGTCTTTTATGGAATTATCTTTACTTTTAAAAGGCCAAATGTTAGAATATAGGAAGCTTTACTTTGGATCCCCCCAAACCTGAGTCTGAGACAAGGTTCAAGTGCAAGTTGTTAATTTGGGAAGCATTCCCAGGGCAGTGGGGAAATCGGAGAGGGATGGAAAGAAAGTGGTTAATGTTTCCATAACAAAGGAAGTCACTATTGTCAGGAACGACTATGAGGAGTATGAGGACTACACACATCAGAATTATACCACCTAATTGGAAAGGGAGCTAGGATTTTTATTCACCAACTAGTATCAGTCACTGGTGGAGAGCTATTCCTGGTGTGTGTTAAATTACAGAATTTCTGGCCTTTTTTTTACTTCTAGGTAAAGAGATGCAAATCCTGGCAGTTAGAAATGGACTGGCATGTGTAGAAATAGTAAAATCTAAAATCACCTGGGTGCAGCAACAGTCTCTGCTACAATGGAATTAGAAATTTGTCAGTCAGTAGGGAAAGACACTTTGGGTCATGAAAATGAAGGTGTTCATTTGCACAGCATCATATAATTAATGCTTGAGTCAGCCTCAAACATCAGGTCTACTGACTTGCATCCAGGACATTTTTCATTGTGTGATGACCAGGACCTTCTTTGTTGTGGTTATTTCTAAGCGTGACAAAGACACACGCTCTCTCCATTATAGATAGGATGCAGGATCCTTGTGTTCTTGTTCCTTTTGCAACACTTTGCACCTAAGAATAGGATCCAACCCAGTGGTTTTTAAATGGACCTAAGCCATGTAAGCCTTACTTCTTTTTTTTTTCTAAAGATTTTATTTATTTATTTGACAGACAGAGATCTTAAGTAGGCAGAGGGGCAGGCAGAGAGAGGAAGAAGCAGGCTCCCCACTGAGCAGAGAGCCTGATGCGGGGCTTGATCTCAGGACCCTGGGACCATGACCTGAGCCGAAGGCAGAGGCTTTAACTCACTGAGCCACCCAGGTGCCCCTGTAAGCCTTACTTCTCATGAGAGTTCTTGAGGATGACCCATACATTGAAAAAATGAATGTGGTGCTGCTCAGGTTGAAGGAAATGAGGCCATCGGTCTTCGTTACATAAAAACTCTCAGAGGGTATTTCAAAGAGCAACACTTGAAAACCCCCATTTCCCCCATATTCTGGCAAGAGAAAAAAGGAATAATTATTCCAAGAAATCTCAGCCTAACAGCAGTTTTACAGGAGAAACTGCTGGTAAACAGAAATTTTTCTGAACCCTTTCAAGTTCCTCTAGCTGGTCTAAGAAGTGAAATGACATCAGACAAATTAATAGAACAAAAACAAATTCAATTACATGTGACCAGAGGCCCCCAAATTAAACTGAGATCCAGAGAAAAAACCAAGGGAGGCAGTTTTTATACTTTTTAGACAAAAAAATAGTAAATCTATGAGGAATTGATAGGATGAAGAACTCTTGTGATTGGAAATTTCATTTAGTAAGAAACTGTAAACAGAATTTAGGCTGAGGTAGTAAATTAGTAAAAATAGCAAGGTTTGTTTATATGGTTTTCTCAGTTCCAAATTATCTATATTTGATGATGAAGATGTCTCTTTACCTCCTATCATGGAAAAAGGTAATATTCACTTGGGGGGCTTATTTCTTGCTTTCTGAAGACAAAGTGGGGGGGGGGGCAAATGGTGCCTTTGCATTGGCTGTTTCTTAAGTAACTTTAATTCATAATAATCAATATGCTAAAGGGGTGCATATGGTGGTGGCCTGCCCTTGGCCCCCACAAAATTCAAGTGGCATAGATGCACATGAGTTAAAAAACAAGTGATGTCAACTGTAAAGTGACAGATGTTCTTGGGGGGAAAAATACTACTTCTTTTCTTATGCTGCTAATTGTTCTTCTCTAAGATGTTCACGTAGAATAACTGGGCCCAGACTTCCCTATGAGCTCCTTTTGTTTTAGAAGATTAAATTGTGCTATTTTGAAAATTGTCATCTGAATCTCAGGATCCTTAATTAAGATTACAGTCCTTAATCTTCAAAAGTCAAGTTTGAATATTCTGGCACAGTGCAGTTGTTTGCAAATAACCTTAATGTATTGTTAGAAAGCACTGCTCTCTTTCTGCATATTTTTTTATATGTTAGAATAATGAGTAAATAAGAGTGAGAAAGAGATCATGGGTCCTATGAACTCTTTTGAACTGCATTATGTAAGGATGTGGGACTCAATCCCAGGACACTGAGATCATGACCTGAACTGAAGGCAGACACTTAACAAACTGAGCTGCCCAGGCACCCTCTTAATCCTTTCTTATATTGATGGACCCTTAGGCTGTTTCCTGTTCTTGACTATCATAAATAAAATTGCTATGAACATTTACATAAAATGGACTCTGTTTTCATTTATCTTGGATAAATATTTAGGAGTGTAGTTGCTGGATTAAATACAAAGATACCGGCAAATTGCTTTCCAAATTTGTTTTACCATTTTACATTCCCACAAGCAATATAGAAGAGGTCCTATTGCTCCAGAATCTCACCAGTATTTGGTATCGTCATTCTTTTTAACTTTAGCACTTTGAGCACAAACACATATTTCAGTGCCCCTTTATTTTGTATTTTTCTGATGATTAAAGATGCTGAACATCTTTTCAACTACCTTTGGCCATGCAGAAGTTTATTTTCTGGGAAACTGTGTCTTCCATTCCATGACCATCTTTATTGGACTGTTTGTTTTCTTATTCTAGGGTTCTTAGCGTGCTTTATGTATTCTTAATACAAATTACTTGTCATATAATGCATTATTTGTTTGAGGGGTACAGGTCTATGATTCATCAGTCTTATACAATCCATAGTACTCACCATAGCACATACCCTCCCCAATGTCCATAACCCAGCCATCCCATCCCTCCCATTCCCCTCCAATCCAACAACCCTCAGTTTGTTTTCTGAGATTAAGTCTCTTGTAGTTTGTCTCCCTCTCTGGTTTCATCTTGTTTCATTTTCCCCTCTCTTCCTCTATGATCCTCTGCCTTGTTTCTCAAATTCCACATATCATTGAGATCATATGATTGTTTTTCTCTGACTGACTTATTTTGCTTATCCTAATACCCTCCAGTTCCATCCTTGTCATTGCAAATGGCAAGACTTCATTTTCTGATGGCTGCATGGTATTCCATTTTTTATCTATACCACATCTTCTTTATCCATTCATCTGTCAATGGACATCTAGGCTCTTTCCATATTTTGGCTACTGTGGACATTGCTGCTATAAACATTTGGGTGCATGTGCCCCTTTGGATCACTACATTTGTATTTTTGGGGTAAATACCCATTAGTGCAATTGCTGGGTCATAGGGTAGCTCTATTTTCAACTTTTTGAGAAACCTCCATACTGTTTTCCAGAGTGGCTCCACCAGCTTTCATTCCCACCAACAGTGTAGGAGGGTTCCCCTTTCTCCGCATCCTTGCCAACATCTGTTGTTTCCTCACTTGTTAATTTTAGCCATCCTGACTGGTGTAAGGTGGTATCTCATTGGGGTTTCGATTTGTATTTCCCTGATCCCAAGTGATGTCGAACACTTTTTCATGTGTCTGTTGGCCATTTGGATGTCTTCTTTGGAGAAATGTCCATTCATGTCTTCTGCCCCTTTCTTGGTTAGATTATTTGTTCTTTGGATGTTGAGTTTAATAAGTTCTTTATAGATTTTGGACACTAGCCCTTTATCTGATATGTCATTTGAAAATATTTTCTCCCACCCTGTCGGTTGTCTTTTGGCCTTGTTCACTGTTTCCTTTGCTGTGCAAAAGTTTCTTATCTTGATGAAGTCCTAATAGTTCATTTTTGCCCTTGCTTCCCTTGCCTTTGCAATGTTTCTAGGAAGAAGTTGCTGTAGCCAAGGTCAAAGAATTTGCTTCCTGTGTTCTCCTCAAGGATTTTGATGGATTCCTTTCTCACATTGAGGTCCTTCATCCATTTTGAGTCTATTTTTGTGTGGGGTGTAAGGAAATGGTCCAGTTTCATTTTTCTTCATGTGGTTGTCCAATGTTCCTAAAACCATTTGTTGAACAGTCTGTCTTTTTTCCACTGGACATTCTTTTCTGCTTTGTCGAAGATTAGTTGACTATAGAGTTGAGGGTCCATTTCTGGGCTCTCTATTCTGTTCCATTGATCTATGTGTCTGTTTTTGTGCCAGTGCCATACTGTCTTGATGATTACAGCTTCGTAATAGAGCTTGAAGTCTGGAATTGTAATAACGTCAACTTTGGTTTTCTTTTTCAACATTCCTCTGGCTACTCGGGGTCTTTTCTGGTTCCACACAAATTTTAGGATTATTTGTTGCTGCTCTGTGAAAAAAGCTGATGGTATTTTGATAGGGATTGTATTAAATGTATATATTGCTTTAGGTAGCATAGACATTTTCACAATATATTTTCTTCTAATTCATGAGCATGGAACGCTTTCCCATTTCTTTGTGTCTTCTTCAATTTCTTTCATAAGTGTTTTATAGTTTTATGAGTATAGATCCTCTGCGACTTTGGTTAGATTTATTCATAGGTACCTTATGTTTTTGGGTACAACTGTAAATGGGATTGACTTCTTAATTTCTCTTTCTTCTGTCTTGTTGGTATACAGAAATGCAACTGATTCCTGTGCATCGATTTTATATCCTGCCACATTGCTGAATTCCTGTATGAGTTATAGCAATTTTGGGGTGGAGTCTTTTGGGTTTTCCACATAAAGTATCCTATCATCTGCAAAAAGTGAGAATTTGATTCTTCTTTGCCAATTCAGATGCCTTTTATTTCTTTTTGTTGTCTGATTGCTGAGGCTAGGTATTCTAGTACTATGTTGAACAGCAGTGTTGATAATGGACATCCCTGCTATGTTCCTGACCTTTGGGGAAAATCTCTCAGTTTTTCCCCACTGAGAATGATATTCACTGTGGGTTTTTCATAGACGGCTTTGATGATATTGAGATGTGTGTCCTCTATCCCTACACTGTGAAGAGTTTTGATCAAGAAAGGATGCTGTACTTTGTCAAGTGCTTTTTCAGCATCTATGAGAGTATCATATGGTTCTTGTTCTTTCTTTTGTTAATGCATTGTATCACATTGATTGGTTTGCAGATGTTGATCCAACCTTGCAGCCCAGGAATAAATCCTTCTTGGTTGTGTGAATACTGTTGGATCCAATTGGCTAGTATTTTGGTGAGAATTTTTGCATTTGTGTTCATCCTCGATATTGGTCTGTAATTCTCCTTTTTGGTGGGGTCTTTGTCTGGTTTTGGGATCAAACAAATGCTGGCCTCATACAAAAAATTTGGAAGTTTTATTTCCATTTCTATTTTTTGAAATAGCTTCAGAAGAATAGGTATTAATTCTTCTTTAAATGTTTGGTAGAATTCCCCTGGGAAGCCGTCAGGCACTGGGCTCTTGTTTCTTGGGAGATTTTTGATTACTGCTTCAATTTCCTTGCTGGTTATGGGTTTGTTCAGGTTTTCTATTTCTTCTTGGTTCAGTTTTGGGAGTCCATATTCTCTAGGAATGCTTTCATCTCTCCCAGATTATCTAATTTGTTGGCATATAGTTGCTTAAATATGTTCTTATAATTGTTTGTATTTCTTTGGTGTTGGTTGTGATCTCTCCACTTTCACTCATAATTTTATTTATTTGGGTCCTTTCTCTTTTCTTTTTGATAAGTGTGGCCAGGGGTTTATCAGTCTTATTGATTCTTTCAAAGAACCAGCTCCTAGTTTTGTTGATCTGTTCTACTGTTCTTTTCATTTCTATTTCATTGATTTCTGCTCTAATCTTTATTATGTCTCTACTTCTGCTAGGTTCAGGCTTTATTTGGTGTTCTTTCTCCAGCTGGTTTGGTGTAAGGTTACGTTGTGCATTTGAGACCTTTCTTGTTTCTTGAGAAAGGCTTGTGGAGCTATATACTTTCCTCTTAGTACCGCCCTCACTGCATCCCAAAGATTTGTAACTGCTGTGTTTTTGTTTTCATTTGTTTCCATGAATTTTTTCAATTCTTCTTTAATTTCCTGGTCGACCCATTCATTCTTTAGTAGGATGCTCTTTAGCCTCCATGTATTTGATTCTTTCCAAATTTCCTCTTGTGATTGAGTTCCAGTTTCTAAGCATTTTGGTCCAAAAATATGCAGGGAATGATCCCAATCTTTTGGGATCTGATTTGTGACTCAGGATGAGATCCATTCTGGAGAAATGTCACATGTGCACTGGAGAGGAATGTGTATTCTGTTGCTTTAGGATGGAATGTTTTCAATATATCTGTGAAGTCCATCAGGCCCAGTGTGTCATTCAAATGCCATTTTTCCTTGCTGATCTTCTGCTTAGATGATCTGTCCATTGCAGTGAGTGGAGTGTTAAAGTCCCCTACTATTATTGATGTGTTTCTTTGATTTTATTACTAATTGACTTATATAATTGGCTGCTCCCATGTTAGGGGCATAAATATTTACAATTGTTAGATCTTCTTGTAGGATAGACCCTTTAAATATGATATAGTGTCCTTCCTCATCTCTTATTACAGTCTTTAGTTTAAAATCTACTTTGGCTGATAAAACAATTTCCACCCCAGCTTTCTTTCATTGTCTATTAGCAAGATAAATGGTTTTCCACACCCTGACTTTCAATCTGGAGGGGTCTTTGGGTCTAAAATGAATCTCTTGCAGAAAGCATATCAATGGTTCCTGCTTTTTTCTCATTCTGATACCCTCTGTCTTTTGATTGACACATTTAGCCCATTTAGATTCAGAGTAACTATTGAAAGATATGAATTTAGTGTTTTGTATTGCCTATAAGGTGACTGTTACTGTATATTGTCTCTGTTCCTTTCTGGTCCATGTTACTTTTGGGCTCTCTCTTTGCTTCAAGAATCCCTTTTAATATTTCTTGTAGGGCTGGTTTGGTGATCACAATCAAAGATTCTGTTTAGTTTCTGTTTGTCCTGGAAGCTTTTTATCACTCCTTCTATTTTGAATGACATCCTAGCTGGATAAAGTATTCTTGCCTGCATATTTTTCTCATTTAATACCCTGCATATATCATACCAGTCCTTTCTGGCCTGCTAGGTCTTAGTGGATAGGTCTGCTTTCAGGATTTTCTCTTTGTCTCTGAGATTTGTAAGTTTTACTATTAGATTTGTAAGTTTGCTATTTTTATTGAAATTGAGGGGGGGTTATCTGTGCCTCCTGGATTTTGATGCCTCTTTCTTTCCCCACATTAGGGAAGTTTTCTGCTATAATTTCCCCCAATATACGTCCTGCCCCTTCTCTTTCTTCTTCTTTTGGGATCCTAATTATTCTAATATTGTTTTGTCTTATGGTATGACTTATATTTTGAATTCTCCCCTTGTGATCCAGTAGTTGTTTGTCTCTCCTTTTCTGAGTTTCTTTATTCACCATCATTTGGCCTTCTATATCACTAATTCTCTCTTCTCACTCATTTTTCCTAGCAGTAAGAGCATCCATTTTTTATTGCACCTCATTAGTAGCCTTTTTTATTTTGACTTGGTTAGATTACATTTATCCAGAAAGGGATTCTCTAGTATCTTCTATGCTTTTTTCAAGCCAAGCTAGTATTTTTATAATCGTTATTCTGAATTCTATTTCTGACATCTTATCAATGTCCATGTTGATGAAGTCCCTAGCAGTCACTACTGCCTCTTGTGTGTGTGTGTGTGTGTGTGTGTGTTTGAGGTGAATTTTTCTGTCTTGTTTTCTTCTCCAGAGAAGAATAGATGAATGAGAGAACAAAATGCTAAAGAGGTAACAATGACACCCCCCCAAATATATGCTAAACAAATCAGAAGAGACCCAAACTGAGGGGGAAATGAAAAGAAAAAGAATATGAAGGATATGACCAGACAGGAGAATAGAACAGAGGCATATGCTAGATTTTGTTTGTATTTTAGTCTATTAGAGGAAACTGCCTCCTAAAATTTTAAAGAGAAATAAAAAACCTTATGTATATATAAAAATAAGTGTAAATACAATGAAGGAATGGAATATGGCTGTGAAAATGAAACTTAAATAAGATTTTTAAAAAAGTAATGGATAAGATAAGTTGGTTGAATAAAGAAAGAAGAAAAATTAAAAAAACCAAAGGAAAGAATGTGATTGGGTAGGTGAAGAGAACAAGGTCATTTAGGGTATACACTAGATTTAGGGTATATTTTGATCTGTTGGAAGAAACTGCATCCCAAAGTTTTAAAGAATGAAATATATATATATGTTTCATATATATTTCATTATATATATTCATATATATATATACATATATATTCAATATATATATTCATATATATTTCATTGGTATATATATGAAATAAGGTTAAATACATATATATGATAGATATATGAAATAAGGTTAAATACATATTTATATGATATATTTGAAATATATATGATATATATGAAATAAGGTTAAATATAATGAAGGGATAGAAAATGACTACAAAAATGAAAATTAAAAATATTTTAAAAAAGGAATTCTTAAGATAATATCTTGGTTAAAAAGGAAAAAAATAAAAAAGAAACAGAAAAAGAGAAAAATAAAGATTAAAAAAAATTATTTTGAAAAACTAAAGAATCATGGGAAAAAGCCATGAATGTATATGCTGTATTTCCCTAGTGCTGGAGTTTTACTGTTCTCATTGATCTGTAAACTTGGTCTTGGCTGGATGTTCTTGTTGATCTTCTGGGGGAAGGGTCTGTTGCATTGATTCTCAAATGTCTTTGCCCTAGGCAAAATTGCACCACTCTTGCCAGGGGCCAAGGCTAAGTAATCTGCTTGGGCTTGCTCTAGGCAGCTTTTGCTCCCTGAAAGCTTTCTGCACAGCTTTAGAAGATGAGAATGAACATGGCAGACTCCCAATCTCCCACTCCAGAGGACCTGAGAACTCGGAGCCCCACTCCTCAGTGTGCCCTCAGAGAAGAGAAGTCAATCACTCCTGTCTCCCTGGTCTCTGGGTGCACTCTGAGCTCCCCTGGCCTATGACCCAGCATTTCTATCTCTCGCACATGAACCCCTTTGTAGTCTCCAAACCCAGCAGATACCTGCAGTGTGATCCCCTGCTGCTCCTCCTAGGGGAGGAAGGGGAGTCTCCCCAGATCTGCCACGTGTTGGGTCCCTGCTCGAAGAGCAGGGGCCCAACTGAGCTGTAGATCAGTTTTTGGTAATCCCGAGCTGAAAGCCCACTCCTCAGCTCAGTCTCTGCAGCCAGCTTCCCTGCTCCTATACCTGGGAGCTCTGCCACACTCGGGCACCCTCAGTCTTTCTGTGACCCTGAGGGTCCTGAGACCACACTGTCCCAACGAGGATTCTACCCCCTGCTTATCCACTGGAGTGATGCTCCTCACCAGAGCAGACTACTAAAAGCTCTAATTTTGTGCTCCTCTGTTCTATCACTTTTGTGCAGCCGGCTGATGGAGGCTCCCCCTCTCCCATGCCTTCCTCTTCCCACCATGGTCTATCTTCCCAAATAGCACCTTGGATTCACTTCTCTGCCCCTCCAACCTTCCAGAAAGTGGTCTCTTTTCTGTTCATAGAGTTGCTGCTGTTCTTTTTTTCTTTGATCTCCTGTTGAGTTTGTAGGTATTCACAATGGTTTGATAACTATCTAGCTGAATATCTGAGAGAAGACAAAATTTGTCAGGATATGTTTTGCAAATGTTTTCTCCCAGTTCTTGGCCACATTTTTGCTTTCTTATTCATGTCTTTTGAAAAACAGCTGTTTCAATTTTGAAAAACTAATGCATTGCCTTCTATTTTTTTTTTAATTGTTAGTGGGTTTTTTGGTCTTCTCTAAGAAATCCTTGCCTACCATGAGGTTGTGAAGATTTTATCCTGTCTTCTATTAGAAGTTAAATATTTTTATGTTTAGTTTTGAGATCAATTTTTGTCACTTCCTAGCACTATATAAGAAAAGTTGAGGTTAATATTTTTTTCGTATGGATATACAGTTGTTCAGTTGCTGCTTATAGAAAAGGAGTTCTTTTCCCCATTGATTTATTTTGATATGACTGTCAAGAATCATTTACTCTATACATACGGGTCTATTTCTGGACTTTTTATCCTATTGATCTGCATAGACAGATCTTTACTCTAAAGCCACATTGTTTTATTACTATAGCTGTATAGTAAGTCTTGAAATGAGGTAATAACATTCTCCAATACTGTTGTACTTTTCTTCACAATTTGAATATTCTAGGTTCTTTGTGTTGCCATATGAATTTTAGAACCATCTTGTCTATTTAAATAGAGAAAATGCTGG